>NC_079897.1:27600135-27602188 GCF_024868665.1 Triplophysa rosa | reverse complement strand
TAACAAAAACAAAGAGCGTTTATAAATGCATAGTAACAAAAACAAAGAGGATTTATAAATGCATAGTAAAAAAAATCAAAGAGCATTTATAAGTGGCATAGTAACAAAAACAAAGAGCGTTTATAAATGCATAGTAAAAAAAATCAAAGAGCATTTAAAAATGCATAGTAAAAAAAACAAAAAGCATTTATAAATGCACAGTAACAAAAACAAAGAGCATTTATAAATGCATACCTATCAGTATGTCATCTAGGTATCTTTGACATAATATAATAGTGTACTATAATGTGAAATGCATTAATCTATTTCTTGAATGCAGTATAAATTCTATAATATGCAAAGTGACCTTTTTCTAAATGACTATGCTCAATAGTGTACAGGAAATCTAATTTCTTCTGTTTTTGTATTCTTTTTCTTTACAGTTTAAGTTAATAATAGCCCAGGTTCTAGTTTTGGACTTTGTCGCCGCCCTGCTGGTGGATAGAGTTTTGCAGTTCCTGCTGGGCAAAGGAACCCTGAGGTTGCCTAAATGAACTGTTATTCCCAACAGTCACCAAAGCAGCTGCTGCCCCTAGTGACCAGACTGTGAACTGGCTTTACAGCACAATGGTACTTGACTGGTGGTGGCAAACTCTGCCAGATGCAAAAAGAAGGGCGTGATTCATTACTACAACACACCCCAGTGTTTCCATTTCTTCATTGTCTCTGTCTTTGCTCTGGCTTAATCCTTTAGCTACTTTTCATTTCTACTGACATCTTCATACTGACACCCCCTCAACTCTAAAGGCCAAGAAAACTACAGTATTGCATTGAAGGTGATGGTGTGTTTTAGTGCTGTTGAAGCACGCAGGGGCATTCTGAAGACGAACCTCAGTGTTTGTTTGTTTTTTCTTTTATGTTTTCGTTTTGTAAAAAGACAGATCTGTAAAAAACATATAAATGATCAAAAAATCTTGTTGATGTGTTTTTTATTGAGCTGTATAGCTTTTTTTCTATCACACTATCATAAATGTGCCAAGAATGAGAACCAGTATCAGTTTTCGGGTACATACACCATAGAAGCTATGGTACTTGAATGTGGCAGTCATTCAGTGTCAAACTACAATAGTATTATGGATTACATCACTACCGTGGTACTGCTGTAATGCTTTTTATGAGTAATTATGATACAAACCCGATTCCAAAAAAGTTGGGACACTGTACAAATTGTGAATAAAAAAGGAATGCAATAATTTACGAATCTCATAAACTTATATTTTATTCACAATAGAATATAGATAACATATCAAATGTTGAAAGTGAGACATTTTGAAATGTCATGCCAAATATTGTCTCATTTTGGATTTCATGAGAGCTACACATTCCAAAAAAGTTGGGACAGGTAGCAATAAGAGGCCGGAAAAGTTAAATGTACATATAAGGAACAGCTGGAGGACCAATTTGCAACTTATTAGGTCAATTGGCAACGTGATTGGGTATAAAAAGAGCCTCTCAGAGTGGCAGTGTCTCTCAGAAGTCAAGATGGGCAGAGAATCACCAATTCCCCCAATGCTGCGGCGAAAAATAGTGGAGCAATATCAGAAAGGAGTTTCTCAGAGAAAAATTGCAAAGAGTTTGAAGTTATCATCATCTACAGTGCATAATATCATCCAAAGATTCAGAGAATCTGGAACAATCTCTGTGCGTAAGGGTCAAGGCCGGAAAACCATACTGGATGCCCGTGATCTTCGGGCCCTTAGACGGCACTGCATCACATACAGGAATGCTACTGTAATGGAAATCACAACATGGGCTCAGGAATACTTCCAGAAAACATTGTCGGTGAACACAATCCACCGTGCCATTCTCCGTTGCCGGCTAAAACTCTATAGGTCAAAAAAGAAGCCATATCTAAACATTATCCAGAAGCGCAGGCGTTTTCTCTGGGCCAAGGCTCATTTAAAATGGACTGTGGCAAAGTGGAAAACTGTTCTGTGGTCAGACGAATCAAAATTTGAAGTTCTTTTTGGAAAACTGGGACGCCATGTCATCCGGACTAAAGAGGACAAGGACA
>NC_079897.1:27598337-27599961 GCF_024868665.1 Triplophysa rosa | reverse complement strand
GGCACCATCAATGCTGAAAGGTATATCCAAGTTCTAGAACAACATATGCTCCCATCCAGACGTCGTCTCTTTCAGGGAAGACCTTGCATTTTCCAACATGACAATGCCAGACCACATACTGCATCAATTACAACATCATGGCTGTGTAGAAGAAGGATCCGGGTACTGAAATGGCCAGCCTGCAGTCCAGATCTTTCACCCATAGAAAACATTTGGCGCATCATAAAGAGGAAGATGTGACAAAGAAGACCTAAGACAGTTGAGCAACTAGAAGTCTGTATTAGACAAGAATGGGACAACATTCCTATTCCTAAACTTGAGCAACTTGTCTTCTCAGTCCCCAGACGTTTGCAGACTGTTATAAAAAGAAGAGGGGATGCCACACAGTGGTAAACATGGCCTTGTCCCAACTTTTTTGAGATGTGTTGATGCCATGAAATTTAAAATCAACTTGTTTTCTCAGTTTAAACATTTGATATGTCATCTATGTTGTATTCTGTATAAAATATTGAAATTTGAAACGTCCACATCATTGCATTCTGTTTTTATTCACAAAATGTACAGTGTCCCAACTTTTTTGGAATCGGGTTTGTATGCGATCTTGGCTGTCTCAGAAGGAAAGGCGGAGGGTTGTAATTCAAAGATGAGCGATACCTGGATCAAGAAGCCTTTACACGCAGTTGATCTCCCATCGCAGCGTTGCGGTGCTGGTATCTTGGGTTCATAAAAAACCGGGGGGCTGTAGAGGGAGGATCTTGGGCTGGCATGGTTTGGGGCAGGCGTGTATGGAGTTGTTGCAGGGTCTCCCCAATTTGGGAAATGGCTTCGGTCAGTCTCTGAAGTTGGGCTTCGTGTGAGCCTAGCAGGATCCCCTGCTGGCTAACGGCTCCATGAATCCGTCTAGCCTCTGCTGGGTCCATCTTATTAAGGGCTCAGTCTTGCTGTTATGGCCGGGCCTCGAACCCAGGTCGTGTCGTGGAAAACTGTATGCACTAACCACTAGACCAGCTGAGGTTTGTGAACCCACGTTGCAGAAACTCACAAGAGACGGTGTAGAGGTAAAATAGGAATAGTCTTTACTGGTTATCTCTCAGAGAACAAAAGTAAATCCTGGGTTGCTCACAAAAATCCATGAAAGATAAGCCCAAACAAGGAGGAAAAGGCATAAATGATAATTCCTTACAAAGGGTAAGTATCCATGGCAAAAATCCCAGAAGACAAAATAGACACAGGCTACATAGAACAAATCCGTAGTTAATATAAATAATAATAATTCTGTAACCCTAAGTTTGTTCAACTACTTTCACGGTACAGGCCCCTGAATTCTTGAGAGGTTATACTTTTGTTTATGTGTAATATGTGAAGCAAATTTCCTAGGTGTCAATTTATTCGTTGGAATAAAAAATCTGACATGATAAGACATGTCAGATACTTGCGTAAGATCTATATTGGAAAACAGGATGAAGGAAGTTATACAGTCACATACAGATCAGAGACAAGCAAGCAAGCAAGCAAGCAAGCAAGCAAGCAAGAAAGAAAGAAAGAAAGAAAGAAAGAAAGAAAGAAAGAAAGAAAGAAAGAAAGAAAGAAAGAAAGAAAGAAAGAAAGAAAGAAAGAAAGAAAG
>NC_079897.1:27391950-27592931 GCF_024868665.1 Triplophysa rosa | reverse complement strand
ATATTGAACCTCAAAACCCTCACCATTTATCCGGGCTTGGGACCGGCACTGGCATTACAAGTGTACTGCAATGACAGAGGCTGGGTTAAACTTTTTTTTTTTTTTTTAATTCTCGAAGGATCTTCGGGTCAAGAGATGCTAACCTTTCAAGTTGAAACTCGCCTAAATGTTTCGTCTCCCGTAACTCCTCGTAGAAACGTCCTAGACGGACGAGACGCGTGTTGTCTGAAAGGTCTGGACGACACCTTTCCGATGACAAACCGCAGGGTTGCAGTAGATGGGCCTGTGCCGCCTAGGCTTAATGACATTAGGTTTAGAAGTGCGTGTTTGAGCAGGGGGATCTTTCGAGCCCGCTCTATTGAGACGCGCGTAACCCCAAACTTGGAAGAATCGCCTCATCCACACAAAAATCTAACCCTAATATCAGGAACCGAGTTCATTGTAGCACCACTGAGCGGTTGGCCTTAAGAACCGAGCGATAGACAGGGGTCCTTCGACACTCGGAAACATGCGCCAGCCAGTGCCTTTTCCTCGGTCTCCTATCCCAAGCTGTGGGGGACATGCTGTGGGGGAGGCTGTTGTAATTTTACACCCTAACTTGGCTAAATGTGTCGTCTCACGGGACCGTCCTACCTACACGGACGAGACGCGTGTCGTCGGAAAGGTCTGGGCTACACCTTCTCGACGAGCCTACTCTCGTCTCTCTGTGACGTCCCTACTCCGAGTTATGAGCAAAAGGATCAAACGGATAGTGTCACCTATGTACAGAAAATTCAAATGGCCGTAGCTCCGTCTAGAAACGTCCCAAAAATAGGAGAGAGGTGTCTTTCGACGAGTCTGGACGACGTCTTTCCGACGACGTGACGTCCGACGCGACATTGCCTTTCTGAAATTTTAGGCTCGGAAACGATTGTCGGACGGAGCGCCGTTCGAAAGGTCTGGACGACACCTTTCCGTAGAGCCTACTCTCGTCTCTCTACGACGTTCCTACGCCGAGTTATGAGCCAAAGGATCAAACGGATAGCGCCACCTAGGCGCCGAAAATTCAAATGACCTTGACTCCGTCTGGGAACATTTTAAAAATACGAGACGGGTGTCATTCGAAAGGTCTGGACGACACCTTTCCGACGACGTAACGTACGACGCGATACGACCTTCCGTTAAGTTTAGCGTCCGAAACAACTGTCGCACCGAGTGCCGTTCGAAAGAACTGGACGTCACCTTTTCGAAGAGCCTACTCTCGTCTCTCTACGACGTTCCTACGCCGACTTATGAGCAAAACGATCAAACGGATAGCGCCACCTAGGCGCCGAAAATTCAAATGACCTTAACTCCGTCTAGGAACGTCCTAAAAATACGAGACGGGTGTCATTCGAAAGGTCTGGACGACACCTTTCCGACGACGTAACGTCCGACGCCAGATTACCTTTCCTAAATTTTAGGGTCGGAAACGATTGTCGGACGGAGCGCCGATCGAAAGGTCTGCCCGAGACCTTTCCGACGAGCCTGCTCTCGCGTCTCTGCGACGTTCCTACGCCGAGTTATGAGCAAAACGATCAAACGGATAGCGCCACCTAGGCGCCGAAAGTTCAAATGACCTTAACTCCGTCTGGGAACTTCCTAAAAATACGAGACGGGTGTCATTCGAAAGGTCTGGACGACACCTTTCCGACGACGTAACGTCCGACGCGATACGACCTTCCGTTAAGTTTAGCGTACGAAACAACTGTCGCACCGAGTGCCGTTCGAAAGATCTGGACGTCACCTTTCCGAAGAGCCTACTCTCGTCTCTCTGCGACGTTCCTACGCCGACTTATGAGCAAAACGATCAAACGGATAGCGCCACCTAGGCGCCGAAAATTCAAATGACCTTAACTCCGTCTAGGAACGTCCTAAAAATACGAGACGGGTGTCATTCGAAAGGTCTGGACGACACCTTTGCGACGACGTAACGTCCGACGCCAGATTACCTTTCCTAAATTTTAGGGTCGGAAACGATTGTCGGACGGAGCGCCGTTCGAAAGACGTGTCCGAGACCTTTCCGGCGAGCCTACTCTCGCGTCTCTGCGACGTTCCTACGCCGAGTTATGACGAATTGGGCCAAAAATAGCGCCGCCTGGCGGACAAAAAGTATAACTCCGTCTAGGAACGTCGTAGAAATACGAGAGAGGGGTCGTCGGAAAGGTCTGGACGACACCATTCCGACGACACCTGGCTCGACGCGGTAGGACCTTCGGGTCGACAGATATTCACCTTTCAAAGTGAAACTTGGCTAAATGTTTCGTCTCGCGTAACTCCTCGTAGCAACGTCCTAGGCGGACGAGACGCATGTCGTTACGAAGGTCCGGACGACACCTTTCCGACGTCGCCTCGTCCGACGCGGTAGGACCGTCCCCGGCGGATAGGGGGAGCTAAACAGAAACGTGGCACAAACGACTATCTCGGCCTAGGAAGGTCGCAGCGCCGCGTGCTTGGTATCGTTGGAAAGGTGACGGCGAGTCCTTTGCGACGCGTCCGACCGCGTCCTGCTGCGACCTTCCTGGGCCGAGATCGCTTTGACAAACACCTTTCTGTTGGGGAGTCTAGCTCGGCTTAGGAAGGTCGCACGTGGTCAAACGACGTGTCGTTGGAAAGGTCTGGAAGACACCTTTCCGACGACACCTGGCTCGACCTTCTACGACCTTCGCCCACTGACTTACGCCGAGTCCAAATTCGGGACTTTAAAGCGTCTTTTCGGCCAAAATAACTACAAGTCTTTTTTGCCCAAAAGTGTCTTTCGAAAGCTATACGGATCGACTCCAAATGGCCTGAAACGTATAGAAAAACGCTTTCTGGGAGAACGATTTTTCACTTTACACTTAGGAAAATTTTCGGAAATTTCAAAGTAACTTTACAAAAAATGTCTTTCGAAAGCTATACAGATCGACTCCAAATGGCCTGAAACGTGTAGAAAAACGCTTTCTGGGAGAACGATTTTTCACTTTACACAGGAAAATTTTCGGAAATTTTACAAAACTTTTCCATGGGGTGCAATCGAAAACGAAAGCTCCTATCGACTCCAAACCTTCACCGTCGTGTTCGGCGTCCTCCGATCTATATATGGACGTGTCAAAATCGCCTTTTGGAATTTGAAAATTTTCCAAAATCAGGTGCACCCCAGGGTGCGTTCCCAAACCGAAGGTCGTATCGACTCCAAACCTTCGCCATCGTGTTCGGCGTCCTCCGAACTGTATAGAGACGTGTCAAAATCGCCTTTTGGAATTTGAAATTTTTCCAAAATCAGGTGCACCCCCGGGTGCGTTCCCAAACCGAAGGTCGTATCGACTCCAAACCTTCGCCATCGTGTTCGGCGTCCTCCGAACTGTATAGGGACGTGTCAAAATCGATTTTTGGTATTTGAAATTTTTCCAAAATCAGGTGCACCCCCGGGTGCGTTCCCAAACCGAAGGTCAAATCGACTCCAAACCTTCGCCATCGTGTTCGGCGTCCTCCGATCTGTATAGGGACGTGTCAAAATCGCCTTTTGGAATTTGAAATTTTTCCAAAATCAGGTGCACCCCAGGTGCGTTCCCAAACCGAAGGTCGGATCGACTCGGAACCTTCACCGTCGTGTTCGGCGTCCTCCCAACTATATGATGACATGCAACATTTTCCAATTTAATGTTAAATTAAGCGGGTGCACTTCCTTATCTCGGCCGATGGTGGCGCTAGAGAGTTAAAACCGAGTGCGGTCAAAAGGGAGTCCTCCGGGCACCTTGCGCACTCACTTAACACTCTCTGCTGTACAAAACGAGCGAGATATAACCTTTACAAAATTTCACTGTGGGGTGCAAACTCAAACGAAAGATCGGATCGACTCCAAACCTTCACCATCGTCTTCAGCGCCCTTGAAACTATATAATGACATATCAAATTCACACTTTGAACTTCAAATAAGGTTGGTGCACTACCTTATCTCGGCCGGTGGTGGCGCTATCGAGTCCAAACCAAGCGCATTAGATCGGGCGTCCGCTAATTAGCATACATATCGAATTTCACCTCACTGCTAACTTCGGAAAGTAGTTTGCACCCCACATTTATGGGGTGCAAACTTCGCAATATACCTTATATTCTAACCCTAACCCTAACCCTAACCCTAACCCTAACCCTAACCCCTAACCCTAACCCTAACCCTAACCCTAACCCTAACCCTAACCCTAACCCTAACCCCTAACCCAACCCTAACCCTAACCCTAACCCTAAAACTAACCCTAACCCTAAAATATAAAAAAGATATTAAAGTGACATAATGGAACTTTACCAGCACTTCACAACATTGCCATAGTGTAATGTCACACTAACAAAGTTGATTGTACTTAACACTACTGTGTTTTGTTCACTTCCACTGCTCAGTATAAAAATATGCATTTATGACACACAAACAATTATATAATTACTACAATAAAAAAAATTAATCACTAGCCTTAGCCGACAATTCTCTATCGTGTCTGCAAAGTGACAGTGCGGTTTTAAGGAGGTTTCTAACCAACACGATGCATAGAGATTTGAGCCTGCTGTTCCAGCCTCCGCCTCGCACTTCTAGCTTACGGTAAGCGGTCACACCCTGTCCGCACCTCAAGATGCCACATGACAAAAGATAACAGAAACCATTAACAAGGCGTTTGTCGCGATGCATCGCAACGCGGAATAGATAAACAGATGAAAGGTTTGAAATAAAGCAATTACAGCTTCGCGCTCTTTTAAACTCACTTAAAAACGTTGTCTGTTAATGTGGCGCGTTGTGTCAAATTGCCTCCTAAAACATTTACCTTCCTGGACAACCCTAAAAAGCTCAAGGAGCGGGACGGCGAATATAACTATCAACGTGTTTTCAATGCCTTCATAAAAGTAGGCAATCGTGATTGTTTACCATAAATCTCATTTAAGCAACGTCAATAATCTTTCTTCTCACAAAAGTTAAAGTGCGCTGTGCACGCACGTTTCTGTACATTTGATATCTAGGAGCTTATTTAAAACACCAAGAAACGTGTACCACCACAATTAAACTTATTTCAAATGAAAACACTAAGAAACATGCATCTTCACACTATTGGTGGGATTTATTTTATGAAACATTTTAGTATAAAACAAGTTAAGTTTACTCGCCTTTATCGTCTGAGATGATTTTCAGAAAATGGCCGCTGCTGTGTCACATGATCTAACCGAATCTTAAAACATTTAGTCAAATTGACTAACCAGATTCATGCGACTTTACTAAAAATTACTTGCTGTGTTTACTCATTATTTTAAGCAAACTGCAATCTCAATAAATTTAGTAACATTTATAGCAAGAAATTAAGTAATGTGCAAAACCAGCCTATTTAATTGAGCCATATTTACTAGGGCCACGAATCATTTTTTACAGTGTAGATCTCCAAGAACTGTACTGGAAAAACAAGGTACTATCTGGTGGACTCAAGTAAAGGATAGAAATCCACTCAGCACCGAAGCAGGATATCAAACTAAAAGGTTGATCTGATTGACACAGGATTCCTCATACTAAAAGAGCAAAAATGAATGTACATGTATTACAGGGTTGATTGCAGAATTTTGTTGTATGGTCATTTTATTAAATATGTCCTGTAGTTGACAGAAACTGTAAGGTACATTGACATCTAGCGGTTGAGCTTGGTATAGAGTCTAAATTCCAAATATTGGAGAAACAAGTTTAGCCAAGTAGCGGTTCTCAGTTTCTTTTGCTTGTAATAAGAAATAATCTACAGGCACTATTGTTTGTGAATTTATACCGGAAGTTACATTGGAGTTACAAAAGTGTGCATGCACATTGACTTCGTTAAAATGAAACTGTCTCTCAAGTATTGAGCTCTGGCAACTCCAAAAAAGCATAGTCACGTAGATGTATACAACTTGCCACAAAGCACTTATGAGTCAAAGCTGTGATGCAGTCTGCAGGAACAGAAATGCTCACAGCAGTTAAGAGTGATCTGGCCAGAAGTGACATGAGCTTTAGCTGACAAACGTTAAGCATCAAGAATCCAAAGCTGAAACACCACATTCTACTCAGGAAAACATAATGGGGAAGAAATGTAACATTTAAAATAAAACTACATAATCTTTCAAAAGTAATAAGCAGCAAGGTGCAGCAATTAATCCACTGAGAATTAATTTGTAGAAGACTGACATGCAGATGTTGATCATTAAAGTTTCTCACCATATAGCTGACTTGGGCAAGTACTCAGTAATTCACAACACATAGCAGTGAAAGACATTTGAGCTAGACTGAAGTTGGATGCAAAGTAGGAAAAACAAAACGACGCAGAGATTCAGGATCTACATAAAAGAATGACATGCATGCAGCAGTCACCAGTAACATAGTCTGGACAGCAGTTACAGTGCTCGCCTGAGGCAAGATCAAAATCTATAGTATCTGAAACTAGGAGCTGTAGCTAAAGGAGACAGAAACCAAGAAGCAAAATACTTTCCCAAGTTGTTATTTTGGATGGCTTTATGGTAATGCACTCAGCGAGAGTTTGGCTAAAAAGATCAATTTAGTTTAGATTAACTAGTGCAGACCAAGACAAACAGACAAATTAGTAATTTACATTGTACACAAATATTAAAGTGTTTGTTGGTTTGGGTTAAAAGTCTTTTACAAGCTACCAAATAGACGTTACAAGAGACTCATGTAATGATCTCTGCTCCGGTGTTAAAGTAAACCCCAGAGCTTTACCAGGTGGGTGCAGTGTAACGGGCAGACTGAAGCAGCATTTACAGGCAGGTTAATCTGCAGTTTGTGCTAATGAAGCATCCACAGACATGACAAATCTCAAGGCGCTATTTTCAGCAGATCTTTAGGTTAGAATCACCATCACAAAGAAAAGCAGTTGGTTAATCCAAAAAATTCAGACATAAGCGTCTCACTACACAGACTGCACTTCAGGCAACAGAAATATGGCATGTTAGGAAAAGGCTGTTAATCCTCAATTTAGAAAGATAGCAGACAATTGCATACATCTTTAGATCTGTTGAATCAGAAACCAAGAATTAACATGCTTCCGTAATGACCAATCACATGAATTACATTGCGTTAGGGTTACACATTCTTATAGGTGTGAAATTGTCCCTCAAAAAAAGCATCTATGAAGCATCTCCTGATGAGCTAAATGCTATAGTTTCCAAACAATTTTAACAGTTCCACCGTACAGTCTACAACAGAATAACCACAGACACTGGACAAGCAGATCACCCCCCCCCCCCCTTATTACAATAAATGAGTTAAATTATAAAGCAACACGGATGAGGCACACACTATATTCACACATGTGATGAGCACAGAACAGAAGTTTATGATACGGACTCATAACCACGTGATAAGCTACTTCTGCTCCCACCTAAGACAGGCCAATAAAGAATTGTTCTATAAAACAAATAAAGATGTACTTGTTAAAGGAAGAACCATTGGCATTATATGTGACGTTTGTAACTTAAACCATTCAATGTCTTAAAGCCTTAAGTGCCCAATAGTGTTTGTGAAATGCACCAAATACAGTTACTGACCATCTAGACATTTCTTACTGTCAAGAGCTAGAAAAAGCACTGATCACCAAACCATGAACAAACTCTATAGACATGAGCTAGGAATGTAAAGCACAAGCAGTTTAGTTTACAGTCCCTTTGCCTCCTAAAACATTTACCTTCCTGGAGAGTTTAGGTCAAACCACAAACACATATGCCTGTTATTTTCAAGTAACCTGTAAGACTTTGATTGCCTCCTTCCTATGCATTTTATTCGTTTGGATCAAAACTCTACAGTTAGGTAGATCTTAAAAAGCACGACTGAACTAACAGCCTTACCACAAGAGAAAATAAAAACAAACTGTTATAGCAAGTCTTGTTTCGGTTGTACTGCCTATTAGTTGTTAATGTACAGAAAGCAAATATTTACAATGACCAAACAGAGACATGCAGTTTTTGTGTACCTGGAAGGTGGACTACAGCGAGTAGATGTGCTGCTCTTTACAAGAATGAGATCTTATGAGCTGTCAATGCTGCAGAAAAACACTACTAGTCATATCTGATGAAAGGACAAGCAATTCACTGGCAAATCAATGGAAAATTCATCTTTAAATGAAACCACACAATAAAATCGCCAGTGTTAAAAACATCAAATTAACTGCTTATACAATGCACACTTTGAGAGTGTGGATTTTATATACAGTTAATTTGACCCTTTTTAACACTGGCGATTTTGCTGTGCATTTTTTTTAGATTACCAAAAACATTAAAAACTAATTACGCTTTGAACAAAAGATTAGTGCTTTAAACAAGTAAATCTGACATGGTTAAAATACAAAAAAAAAAATACACCTGTTCACCGTTCTATCCAGATTCAGCACTCAAAATGACTACACAACAAAAAGTGTTAAGTTGTTACCCCTACTTCACACAATATTAAGAGAAAACTACCCTTGCTACATACTGTATAATCATCGGATTACATTAAAAGATTGACAAATATAAATGGCCATCAACCCTAACACTGCCATGAGAGATGGATACACCACTTTCCTCTGCCCACAATGCAAATACTTGAAATTCAAACAGAGCAAGCAAAAGGAATTTAAATTCAAACCACAAACAAATTAAATTCCATAAGCACCAAAACAACTGAAAAAATACATGAGGCAAATGGTTCCTAAACTCTGCACCAGTGCAAAAGCACAACCCATAAATTGACTCATTCTACAGTGGTAGTGCTAAAAGTATCATTTACAGACATCCCAACCACAACCTTATGGTCATCGCAGTCCTCCACAAGAGAAATGGGACAGGAATTTTGTTTTGATGGATAATGAACAAAAACATGACAAAAGCAATCCAGACACAACCCTCTGATGAAATGCCACAACTTAACACTGCAGTAAATGCTTAAGAGATTACCATTGCAGTGACATCCTCTTAATGTGTTATGGAGGGATGTGGAATCTGAAACAACCCAATCCAAAAACTCCTCAGTTCTTAACTAAACTTTTTAAAATACTTCAGAAAATCCAAATACAATCTCAAACACTCTCCAGTAAGAAACGGACATTTAGGAATCGTTTGCCAAGTCCCAATTTTCAGAGTAAAACAGCAGAAAAACCAAACCTCAAGACAACTTTCTATTCACTACCTTTTTAAAAACTAGTTTTTGAAGCCATAAGGAGAATGCCACTTTACATCTGACATAAGAAAAGCCGTATGAATTTAAGACATAATTCTTCCTGTGCAATCAAGGCAGCTGCATCTTAGGGTTAAAAGGAACACAAGAGCACATTAAGCAGTAGGGAAACAGTTTGCCTTACAACTTTCAAACATTTTTGAAGCAAATAACTGCATGCACTACATTTCCATATTTGGTAGACACTTATGCAAAACTACTTCGTGCATTTACACTACGGATATTGAATGGAATCAAACAATCAAAACCCTAACTTCAGTCAGACCTTGAAATAAGAAACAATACAGACCAAAGACATGCAGGCCTTTACACGAGTTAAGTACTCAAGGCAGTCACTCATTGACAACACAAATGAGTTTCTGGACAAAATGCTTGAACTGACAACATTAATCAGTAAACAAGTTGAGGACATAAATGGAAAATTCCTACAATCAAACCTTGAAATAATGCACAAATGGGGTACATAAGCCATACTGTTTATTATTTGTACCAAGTTCTATCATTGTGAAGAGTTTACATCAAACATCAGGCTTCAGATAGGTTTATTTTGGGTTCAGGGCTCTCCAGAAGCAAGACGGAATAGCCCTGTTTGTAATGGTGCCATGCTAAACCAGACTCACATTGAAACTTACTGTAACAGTTGCAGACTGTAGTAAAAACAGTTATAGCACTCCTTTGGTTCTCAATGCATCCTCCAGATTAGGCCATCTGCAAATTAAGAGCATGACAATTCAATAAAACACCTACTAGCACATAACAAGGCTGACTTAAAACATAAGAATATTCACATTTAGTATTCAAACAAAGCTGCAGAAAGACCACTGACATTAAAATCTTGATGTCTACAGTCCTGAAGAGTTTCAAAGCACAATTTAACATCTGCCTGTAACAAGTAAAATGTAAGGCTGATTGGTTGCTTCAGGTGTGTTTTTAAGGGTCAGCGCGCAAGACTCTTCAGGAAGGTAGATCTCAAATCTTAAACGATCCTAAATCACCACCCTAACATGTGACAAATAATTTGGTACAGACAACTACCTGTTCAATGAATACGACTAGTTAACAAAAGGGCAAAATTAAATTACTGTGAGTAATTTTTTTACAAAGATAAGGAGGGCATTTCCAGTTCAAAAAGTGTCTGAGATGAAGAATATGTCACTGCAGTGGTTCCTCCGCACACCCGTGAAAAGACAGCTTTCTTGGTAGATGACTGGGGCAATTCCACATTTCCACTAATGGAGACTGAGACAACCCTAAAGTAAACAAATCTGCACTGAAGCACAAGTAAAGGATAACAAAAAAAATGGCAATAACATTCCTGGTGGTAAATGTCATCTGTGATCTTGCTCAAACGCACAGGTAGATTTCCAGGTCTTACTCAAGCACTGGAGCAACAAAACTAGAGTAAATTGTAGATAAGCAGGGTTTTGAAAATTGGGACACTACATCATTCACCCGACACAATTTTTTTTCATGGATTAAACTTAGTTTGGCACAAGGTTGATACAGATATTCAGCTTTGTCTACTGGTTTATGTATTACACTTTTTACAATGTATATTGTGTCTTCGTGTCAAAGTCTGATTCAGAAGATGTGACGCACAGGAGTTGACAGTGATCCTCATAGTCTGCAGTACCGGCACTGATCAGCAGCTGACAGAAGTTAGGACCTGTAGAATATCCCAGACACTGCATAAACATCCCCACCCACTCAAACCAGAAGAAACATCCCCACTCTCTGACCAAACCAGCAAAAACAGTATCCCCTGACTTACCAGACCTGACCCCCCCCCCCAAACCAGAAGAAACCTCTCCACTCCCTGATCAAACCTGCAAAAAACATCTCCACTCACTTACCAGACCTGTAGAAATATCCCCAGTCAGTCACCAGACCTGTAGAAACATCCCCGCTCACTCTCCCAACCAGCAGAAAAAACCACTCGCTTCTCAGACCGGTTGAAACATTCAACTTCCCAAACCTGTAGGAACAGCCCACTCACTTGCAAGACCTATAAAAACAGACTTACCTAACAAGACAGGTTATGAGGAGAGGCGAGCAAAATTTCCCCTTGTTTACCTGGCCTGCAGAAACAGCTCTGCTCACTCACCAGACCCTTAGAAACATCTGCACTCGCTGATCAGACTTGTAGAAACATCCTCACCAGATCTGCAAAAATATTCAACTCGTTGATGAGACCTGTAGAAACTCCGAGCTGCAGAAACATTAAACTCATTGATCAGACCTTTAGAAAATTTAACTCGCTCCGAGCTGCAAAAACATCACCTGTTCCTCACAAGACCTCAAGAAACATCATTACGGACTCATCAGGCTTGATAAAACATCCCCAGTCCCTCACCAGACCTAAAGAAATATTCAACTTACAAACCACCAACTTGCGCTCTACACCTGTAGAAACAGCTCTGCTGACCAGTAGAAACGTCACACTTACCTATCAGAGCTCCAGTAACATTCTCATCAGACCTGTAGAAAATGTTTCACTCACCAGACCTGTTGAAGCCGTATCATTCACTCAACACCTTTTGAAACATTCCATCAGACTTGAATAAACAATCCAAATCATTGCACGATTTGTACAAACATCCTACAGGCTCATCTGACCTGCGTAAATGTAACTCAATTACCCAACCTGTAGAAAAACCCTCCACTCACCAGATCTGGAGAAACATTTTAAACCCAACCCACTCCCTTAACAGACCCGTAGAAAAAGCAGGAGATAGACATGGATCCAGCCATTTAATTTCTTATCAGGCCTGTAGATAGCATTTTTATCAGAATATCCAAACGGAACAACCTGTAGAATCAGAAGCAGAGCCAGTTAACAATTGTACATTGGCAAGTGATGCAAGTAGAGCAGTTAACCAAAAACAGATCAGAAAATAGGGCACCAGAAAGTTAAACTACAAACAAGGATAACATTAAAGGCCAAATTCAAAACAGATCTGTTCACATTTAAACAGTTCACATCCAGCTACAATATCCTCGAATCATCACCACTCTGATAAAACATTTCAGAAAGAGAAATAAGTCTTTTCCAGCCATATTATCAAATGCAATTTTCACTTACCTAATAATGCCCGAGGTGGTTTACTTTTGTGATGTGCAGTCCTAAAACACAAGGCAGGGAATGGATCTTAATGCAGTTAAAAGATTTTTGACAAATTCAAAACATGAAACCGATACACTAACTTGGCAAGACGAGACAAACCAATAGCCGAGACAAAAGTAATTTAAATGAACACATTCAATAACCAACAAAAGACAATGGCCAACACAGGGGTATATATACACAAGACTATCAGGGATAACAAGAATCACCTGGAAACAACCAGGGCAGGGAAACACAAGACTACAGAGACCATGATACCAGGACTACAAAAACAACTTCAAAATAAAAGCCATGGAACGGAACACAAGCCAGAGAGGCGGGGCAAAGAGGAGATACAAACATGCATGGTATGTGGAAAATACAGTGTTTTTGAACCTTAAATCCTGTATACACATTGCATTACATCTAAATCAAACCATAATATTCGTTTTAGCTGTGTCATATGACCCCTTTAAAGGAATAGAAAGAATTTTAAGGGTTAGGTATTACATTGTGAATAGTTAAAATTTTAAGAGTTAATGTTAAAAGAAACAACAACAACAAAAACAAAAGTTTACATTTCTTAAAAGGAGTTTATTTTGTTATTATATTGAGTACAGATGTTATGGAAAATACTGATGTACTGATGAGTGTCAATAGAGGGCACTATTGCTTCAGTAATGTTTGTGTTATGGGCGTAGAATTAAGGAAAGCACATTGTGTGTGTACATGATGCATCGGCGTCTGTGGTCTATAAAAGACAAAGTAAATGAAAAAAAATAGGTTGTATCACTAATTATAGTGTCCATTCCAAGTAACAGAGTAATCAACATTTTAATTTCTGATCTTGCATCTCTTTAATGTGTGATATTTGAAAATACTGTGCAGTAAAAAATAAACACACTTCAAGCACTGCCACCTTAGTAATATTTGACTGTAATAGTAAAATATTGAATGTTATAATGCAATACAATCATACTGTAATTAATATTATTAGTACTAGTAGTGCTAACAGTCCTTTTACACCACCTGGTGGTGAATTTGTGAACAACTTTTACGTGTGACAGGTCAGATTCGCTGCCTACCACTGCCTTGCACTGATGTTACACGTCATGTGATGGTAATAGGCATTTTGGTGGACTACCTACTGTAGGTGGACTTTCTGGGTCGCAGGCACAGAGTGCATAGAAACTGAAGATTCACAATTCAGGAAATGAGAAGCACTTGATGGTAGTTAAAGACAATTGTCATTTTGGGATGGACTCAGCACAGTATACATGGTTTTATTATTCAAAGCAACAGCAGTCGAATACATACAAATCTGTGTAGCCACATGAAATCACACCATCATAAAACAAGCACATAGAAACATTTAAATGTGGTCTGTATTCCTGTTCTCTAAAGACCTGAGCATGGGAAATTCTTCCCAAAGTGCTTCATTCTCAGTGGATTCCTGAGGGATCTTAGTAAAGAAGTTTGCGACGGAAACCCTTCCTGACATATTCTCATATGGTGGGGGACTATCAGGGTCTTCCACCCCTAAGAGCGGCTGCGTGGACTCAGAACGTAGGTAGACTGGTGGCGAGGCCTTCTGGTTTTCATATGGACCACTAAACATAACAGTGGCATAAGGCACAGAGTCTGTATTTTCCTGCGAGGTCTGGAATAAGTTGTGGCCTTCATCATGGCTGACACTATCATGTGACCACAGGTTCTCTTTAACATAGTCACTGTTGCAGAGCTCTTTGTCAGAGAGATCCAGAAGACTGAAATGAGATAGATACACCATCACAGGGTCCTTGTCTTCCTTAAAGGGGGGCATGCCCTTAAAAAAACAACAGTAGAATATGTATTTATTGAACAAATTGAACCAAAGGTAAAAGTGTGACATGACTTTTACAGTCAGTGTGACCAGTAACCAATAAATCAACCAAGTACTAATTTTATCATCATTTTTTGTAGATTGTCATATTGTTAAATATATAAATAAATACCCCCAAACCTTTTCAAAATGCCTAAATAATAATAAAAAATAGAAAATAAAAAAGGCCAGTTTGAACCGGTTTTCATGTGAATTTGATGTTTTTAAATACTAGAAACTTTGGAGTGGAATTAAATAAGAAAGAAAGAAAGAAAGAAAGAAAGAAAGAAAGAAAGAAAGAAAGAAAGAAAGAAAGAAAGAAAGAAAGAAAGAAAGAAAGAAAACGTTCTCATAAGCAGTCACCTCAGACACATTACAACAGAACAAATGTACCTGCAACGAGTCTGTAGTAGTCCATCTCCTAATGCTGCTGTTGGCAGGATCAGGAATGATCGGCCACAAACACAACTTCAAGCGCTCATGCTTGTTGAGACATGCAAACGCAGTGATGAGGATGAGCAAAGAAAATCCAACGCATACAGGAATCACCAAGGGCACAATTTCAACTCCACCTGCAAACACAATCATCATATCAACACATTCCCTCATTACAGTTTCATACCACATTACATCGGACATGGCGCTCGGATTGTGTATTTCCTTTACTAACCAAGTTTACACGTGTCGACGTGCATGTATACATGCATGTGGAGAGCACATGTCTGTCTTAACATCTACACCAAAAATCCCTACAGATGTGTTGATGCGTGAAGGGCCAGATTAAAATAACATGCTGTCATACTGAGAAACATACACATTTTTATATAGATTTTTTAAATGAAGGTTTACCCTTCTTTCCTATACAGATTAGGTTACGTTTTTATAAACAAACCTTCAGAAATGGCCCTTATGGGTTCTTTATGGACTACAGATACAGTAGTATACTGACACTTAACTTAAAGCTTCAAATGCATTAAATGGGGGGTCCCTCTTCATCCATTTGCGTTTTGGATTTTTGAGAGATTTACAGGAGAACCCAGTTGTCAGAGAGAGAACTGGAAAAGACTTGGCAGTAACCACTCCGGAGATAAACCAGGGATTCAGCATAGGAGATAATAGTTACTCTTAACGAGACCAACGAGACCAGGCAAAGAATGGTTATGAGTTGTGTGCTTATATATGGTGTTGGGTACACACTGTACCTGTCACAGACACCAGCTGGAGTGCCCTCTCAAATCCACTAGAGGGCACTCCCCTCATCACTTGAACTGTCATATCACACTACATTACCCATAAACCATTGCCTGGACTCATTATCCATCATTACTTTCACCTGTGTCCTGTTAACTGTTCTTTGTCTGCCTATTTAAACCCGGTCTTCTCAGTTACTCATGGCTAAGTCTTATTTTNTTATCCATCATTACTTTCACCTGTGTCCTGTTAACTGTTCTTTGTCTGCCTATTTAAACCCGGTCTTCTCAGTTACTCATGGCTAAGTCTTATTTTCTGTCACACTGTAGTTCTAAGCATTCTCTGTCTGGATTTCTAGGTTTGTCTTGCCTTGTCGTGTTTTGGATTACTCTTAGCCTTTGCCCTGTGGATATGTTTGTTTGCATTTGGACTGACCACCTGTCTTTGGATTTATGCCTGTCATTTGGATTTTGTCTTTGGATTACCCCCTAATAAACTGCATTTGGATCTGAATCCGTGTGTCTTCGTGCAGTTCGTGACAGAAGACTTGGCCTCAACATGGATCCAGCAGTTAATTTAGCCGCCTTCTCCAAAGTAGTAATTCCCTCGAGGACCATATACAGACTTTCCTGGACATTGCCCATTTCTCTAAATACCCGGACTGTATTCTCATAGAACTATATTTGGACAGTTTAAATAATCATTACAAACACTGCATATACCGTTATGGTCCTCGAGGGTCCCTTGCTCAATTCATGGATTATGCATTATTGTCTTGTGGGTCTTCTTTCACTCTGAGAGAGGTGGAGGACAAGGCTGCCCTTAAATGTTTTTTGGGGGAGGACAGCAGACCTCAGACTCCGGGGGCCATGGAATCTGGCCAATCGCGGAGGCTTGCATGCTCCATGATAATGGTGGCCACGCCGTTCATCAGAGCCACCTCACCAGAGCCCGCTCGCAACATGGCTGCCGAGCCGGAGGCTCCAGCCGGCATGGCCGCTCCCTTAGGTCCTGTCCGGGGAGTCTGCCCCACTGGTGATGGTTGCTGCATTGGGATGTGTTTGGGCTGTGCACTGCTCTCCCGTTCCTGAGGCTATTGACGAGCTGGCCACTCTAAAGTTCCCCAAGCCAGTCCCGTCCAGCATTCCAGAGGTCTTCAAGCCGGACCCTTCCGGCCTTCCAGAGATTTTTGAGCCAGTTCCGTCTGGCCTTCCAGAGATCTTTGAGCCGGTCCCGTCCAGTCTTCCTGTGTTCTTCGAGCCGGTCCCGTCCGGCGTATCTGAGTTCCCTACCTCGTCCAAGATGGACTCCTGTGATCTTCCTGAGATCCCTGGCTTCCAGCCCTGCCAGCGCCTCCCTGACCGCCTCTGCTCCACGGCCCAGGTCCTGTTCCCCTTCACGGGCCTGACCCGCCAACCCTCCCCCGGTTCCGCCTCCTCTCCACCGCCCTCCTGGACTTTATTTTTGGGGGCGTCTGGAATCCGCCCTTAGAGGGGGGGCTATGTCACAGTCACCAGCTGGAGTGCCCTCTCAAATCCACTAGAGGACACTCCCCTCATCACTTGGACTGTCATATCACACTACATTACCCATAAACCATTGCCCGGATTCATTATCCATCATTACTTTCACCTGTGTCCTGTTAACTGTTCTTTGTCTGCCTATTTATACCCGGTCTTCTCAGTTACTCATGGCTAAGTCTTATTTTGTGTCACACTGTATTTCTAAGCATTCTGTCTGGATTTCTAGTTTTGTCTTGCCTTGTCATGTTTTGGATTACTCTTAGCCTTTGCCCTGTGGATATGTTTGTGTTTGGAATGACCACCTGTGTTCGCCCATAGATAGCAACGCAATTGACATTCTGCGCTTTGAAAGTCAGTTGCATTGTTGTCTATGGGCAGGAGTCAGAAAACTCCCAAACCTGCTCAAAACTATCTTAATTGGAGTTGCAAAGATGAACGAAAGTCCTAGGCTTGTCGAATGACTTGAGGGTGAGTAATTCATGGCAGAACTTCGGCGGAGTTCTCCTTTAACATACAGGTATATAACAAATGTAGATACGTTATTTAACAGTTTATTTAAAGGCATTTACCAAATTGTCCAGTTTTGAAGATCACAACTGATCCGTTCAAACTCCCACCCAGTGTATGAACTGATATAAGGGCATTATATCTGGACCGAGGCTGAAGATGTCTCACCAAAATATCTGTCGTCTTAGTCCTTAAAACTTAAGACACCAGCGAAAAAACTGTGGTTAATACAAATTATTTCATAACAACACACACAAACTGCAACTTTAAATCCTTAAATACTTTGTATGTTGTGTCTTTCATCCCAGACGTAAATGGTATATCCTCGAATGATGCCATTTCTTTGCTTCAGAGGAATTTCGTCCCACAAAAGGTGGACATATGTAGAATGATGATTTTCTCCAAACATCAACTCTGGTGCCACAGAGGGTGCTGAAATGTGCAAACATGTTATTAGTATGCTAAAGCAATATCTTGCCACAGGAGAAAAGTATTGTAACATTCTTCAGCTTAATTATTGAGTTATTCTCAGTCACTTTGGTGTGTTCACATTATTTTCATAGTAGATTAAAATATTGGAAATTAAAATTTCAAAACAACCTCCACATCATCTAGTCATTTGTGCCCATTAAATGTTTTTTTAAAATGTATATATGCAATTGATGTCATTTGTCTATGATTTTCCACATTATCAATTGCTAATGTAATGTCAAGATATAATAAATATTCCGTGATGTTGTCCTGTTTCTACGAGTTGTTGTGAGAAATGCACTTACCATTTTACAAATTTTAGGGATTATTCTAAAAATGCTCCAAAGCGACTGAGAAAAACTGTAATGTAAACTCAATTTTTTTAAAGGATACACCATTGTACCACACACCTTTCTCCTTGCTGTATGCAATCACAGTAAGAGAATGTCCAATTCCATCCAAATACTTGGGATAAATAGAGATCTCATAAGGCATGTAAGGCTCAAACCCTGAAATTTGAAATAAAAAATCATCCTTAAATGTAGTGATGCACAGAAATTAAATTTCTTAGCTGAAACCGATACCAAAAATTTTGGATGCACTTGGCCGCAAACCGAAAATGACTTTTAATAGTTTATATATAATTGTATTAATTAAAAAATGTTTTAAAATAGTTTTATATAATTATATTATTAATTACACACACTAATACAAAAAAATGTAAAGAGAACAATACTAAAAATATTATTCTTCCTTGGTCATTGCAACACAATCAAATATACCTTTAACCAGTCATCTAAACATTGTAGTTCTGGAATTATTGTATGCATAACAGTAGTCGAGTTATAGTCAACTCAGCAGCTCTTCCTTATACAAGAAAGTAACACATGAAAGTGACCTATTAGTCAGATATGGTGACCCATACCCGAAATGTGACCTCTGCTTTTAACCCATCCAGAGAGTAGTGAACACTCGCACAGCAAGTGATGAACACACGTACACCCGGAGCAGTGGGCAGCTATCACTGCATCGCCCGGGGAGCAAGTAGGGGTAAGGTGCCTTGCTCAAGGGCACCTCAGTTGTTACCCGCCGGCCCTGAGAATCGAACCGGCAACCTTCTGGTCATGAGTCCGACTCTCTTAATTATTTTAATTATTAATTATTTTAATGAAAACAACACACAGAACACAGAGGGGCAACGAGTCTGTTCATGTAAACAGGCTTAAAATGAGCTTCAGTGATATCAGCACCTGCCGGATGACTGTCCACGTGAGCTACATTAGCAGTTACTGACAGATCGGTCCACTGATCATTCGCATCTGAAAAGTCTGTTGCGTTTCCTTCGGCTGAAATCGACAATACCATTTCAGGCCAATTTTTTTTGGCAGCCGAAATTTCGGTGCATCACTATGTAGAGTCAAGGTGTATATCTGGTTTTGAAAATTTAAAAGAAAAAAGAAAAATATGTTTAAATTACAGATCTTTGCAATTTTGCACCAATTCACTGATGAAATGTATGACATAAACAGTGATTACTCTTTCGTACAAAAGGTTATATTTCATAATAAATAAAAAATGGAAGCATTTCTACTAAGTGAACTTTGATCCTTCCTATACATACTGTATGTTTTTGTTATAAATATTTCCTTCTTTCTATTTTCAGTTGCTTTTTCTGATTTTTAAAATGCAATTTTACTGTAAATATTCTTTCCCCAAGCAGTCAGACTCTTAAACTCTTGATTCCCACAATCTACTCATTAGCACTGCACTTTATCCCCCCACTAGCATGCACAACCAATAAGAACACTAACACAGTCAGAACAATATGTACTAATCACTGTACACTACGCACATTGGGCCTCATTCATGAAACATTCGTAAATATATTTGTAAATTCCGAGTAATTTGCACGTAAAACAGACCTTCCCGTAAACTCTCCTCCCGATTCACAAATACTGTGTAAACGTCAGATTTGACAGTAAAATGTGTGTGTGTTAATTTCTAATCACTCGTAAACAGGGCGCGCATGCACACTCATTTACAATTAGCATAATCCCCGACTATGAATTACAGCAACGCAAATTACGTATCTAGGAATGCTGGAATCCTCTGGACTTCATTCTCTGGTTTGGCTACATTATATTGCATAAATGCATAAGAGACTAATAGGCTATATGCTTACAAATAAATTAATCAATTAAACTGGGTCCACCAAAGCGTTTTTAGCAAGTTAAAATAATAATGATGGTAGTAAATATAGAATAGAATAGAATGAGCTTTATTGGCCAAGTATGTTTCCACATACGAGGAATTTGTTATAGTGACAGAAGCTCCACAGTGCAACAGAAAGACAGCAACAGGACAGAACACAGATGATAAAAATAAATAAATAAATAAATAATAATAATATCGTATTTGAGAAACAAAAAACAGGAAAAACAAACAAAAACAGTACAAACACTGAAGAGCAAAGCACAGTAGCTGCCATCTGCGGCGCCATCTTGGGTTTTTTATGCGGGACATTGTGTCAAGATGATTGACAGAAATTATTGATGGTGACCTTGACCTTTGCGGGGGGTTGACTTTCCCCGGACCACCCACGTTGTGAGGGACCACCCACATCGCGTTGACCTTTTGACCATGACCACCCATGTTGTGAGGGACTGCCCATGTCGCGTTGACCTTTTGACCGTGTCCGGGCATATTGTAGACACCGCCCATTTGGCGCCATTATTCCAGGGGATGTCTGGGCATGTTTTCTAGGAGGTTTCATATTGACACATATCTTATGCATGAATGAAAATATGTTTTTTAAAGGAAATTATGAAAAATAAACGGTTGTTGAAAAGAAACAATGAAAAATAATCATATCTTTAAGGGAGACGGTAAATAAATAAACATGGTTTTAAAATAATAAATAAAGCATTGAATGGCTAAATAAATAAATCAGCGATCAAATAAATAAGTAAATAAGTAAGTCAATGAATAAAGCTATGAATATATAGAGATTAGGGTGTGATAAAAGGTGTGATAAACTTACGTTTTGCTGAGAGGCCTCTGTTTCAGGGAGACATTCCTGAGAGATGCTTCGACTTGTAAATTGTTGTGACAGCGCGCTGTTATAACGGGGTATATTTTAACTTTGTTTACGTCAGGCGGGGTGACAGGGTTGGCCATTTCAATATGCTATGTGCTGTTTTACTACGGACATCGTGAAATTGCCCTGGGTATGACTTGCACTTTGAATAGGTGTACGTGAGGGTGACATGCTACGAAGCATTATCTCAACAACTGTTGCGTTGTTTACGACCAACAAATGTTTCTGTCTTGTTTAAATCTCAAACCATTCTCACATGTGCCTCGGCAGATTCCCTCACGGAATGCGTCAGTAACTGTACAGGTTTTCACTGCATGCGCCAACAGGCTGAACAGTTTCCATAGTGCAAGGGCGACATCTGTTGGTTATGCAATGTCCAAATTATATTGATAAAATTGTTCGTAGTTCCTCTATCTAAATATTTCATTTAGATACAGAGCAAACACTTCGACTCGTAAATTGTTGTGACAGCGCGCTGTTATAACGGGGTATATTTTAACTTTGTTTACATCCGGCGGGGTGACAGGGTTGGCCATTTCAATATGCTATGTGCTGTTTTACGACGGACACCGTGAAATTGCCCTGGGTATGACTTCCAATTTCAATAGGTGTATGTGAGGGTGACATGCTACGAAGCATTATCTCAACAAGCATTGCATTGTTTACGACCAACAAATGTTTCTGTCTTCTCTCACGGAATGCGTGACTAATTGTACAGGTCTTCACTGCATGCGGCAACAGGCTGAACAGTTTCCATAGAGCAAGGGTGACATCTGTTGGTCATGCAATGTCCTAACTATATTGTTAAAATTGTTCGTAGCTACAGTTCGTAGTTTAACTTCTCTTTCATTTATTTAAAAATCCCCCTAACCTAGTCACGTGCTGTGGTTTTCAAATATATGGTTTTCAAATATGTGATTTTACAGCATACAAAACCTATTAATTAGAACTTTGAATCTGTATGATGTTTTGTTTTGAATGTATTGTTGCATTCTATGACGTACAAAACAATGGACAAGTGGCTTACGGGTCCTTTCTTTGTTTTTGTTTTTGCTTTCACATTTATCTAAAATACACTTATTATTTTTATTTAAAATCTGATTTTTCATTCATATTTAACTTCTTCTTTTCCTTTCGGCTGTTCCCTTCAGGGGTCGTCACAGCAAATCATCTGCTTCCATCTAGCCCTATCCCCTGCATCCTCTTCTCTCAGACCGACTACCCTCATGTCCTCCTTCACTACATCCATAAACCTCCTCTTTGGTCTTCCTCTCGGCCTCCTGCCTGGCAGCTCTAACCTCAGCATCCTTTTACCGATATATTCACTCTCCCTCCTCTGAACATGTCCAAACCATCTCAACCTGGCCTCTCTAACTTTGTCTCCAAAACTTCTCACATGTGCTGTCCCTCTGATGTACTCATTCCTGATCCTATCCATCCTCGTCACTCCCAAAGAGAACCTCAACATCTTCAGCTCTGCTACCTCTAACTCTTCCTCCTGTCTTTTCCTCAGTGCAACTGTCTCCAAACCATACAATATCGCTGGTCTCACTACTGCGCTGTACACCTTTCCTTTCATTCTTGCTGGTACTCTTTTATCACACAACAGACCTAATACTTTTCTCCACCCATTCCAACCTGCCTGCACACGTTTCTTCACCTCTTTTCCACACTCCCCATTACTCTGGACTGTTGACCCTAAGTACTTAAAATCCTGCACCTTCTTTACCTCTTCTCCCTGTAACCTCACTGTTCCACTTGGATCCCTCTCATTCACACACATGTATTCTGTCTTGCTGCGACTAACCTTCATTCCTCTTCTCTCCAGAGCAAACCTCCACCTCTCTAGACTTTCCTCCACCTGCTCCCTGCTCTCACTACAGATCACAATATTATTTGCAAACATCATAGTCCATGGAGATTCCTGTCTGACCTTATCTGTCAGCCTGTCCATCACCACCTCAAACAAGAAGGGGCTCAGAGCCGATCCTTGATGCAGTCCCACCTTCACCGTGAACTCCTCTGTCACACCTACTGCACACCTTACCTCTGTCCTACTGCTCTCATACATATCCTGCACCACTCTAACATACTTCTCTGCCACTCCAGACCTCCTCATACAATACCACAGCTCCTCTCTTGGCACCCTGTCATACGCTTTCTCTAAATCTACAAAGACACAATGCAGCTCTTTCTGACCCTCTCTGTACTTCTCCATCAACCTTCTCAAAGAAAATATCGCATCTGTAGTGCTCTTTCTTGGCATGAAACCATACTGCTGCTCACAAATGCTCACTTCTCCCCTTAGCCTTGCTTCCACTACTCTTTCCCACAACTTCATTGTATGGCTCATCAGCTTAATACCTCTGTAGTTTCCACAACTCTGCACATCTCCCTTGTTCTTAAAAATCGGCACCAAAACATTTCTCCTCCATTCCTCAGGCATCCTCTCACTCTCTAAGACCTCGTTGAACAACCTAGTTAAAAACTCTACTGCCATCTCTCCTAGACACTTCCATACCTCCACTGGTATGTCATCCGGACCAACCGCCTTTCCTCTCTTCATCCTCTTCAAAGCTCTCCTAACTTCACCCTTGCTAATCCTTTCTACTTCCTGCTCAACAATATTTGCCTCTACTACTCTTCTCTCCCTGCCATTTTCCTCATTCATCAGTTCCTCAAAGTACTCCTTCCATCTTTCCCTCACCCTCCTGTCACCTGTTAACACATTTCCATCTCTATCTTTAATCACTCTAACCTGCTGCACATCCTTTCCATCTCTATCCCTCTGCCTCGCCAACCGATACAAATCCCTCTCACCTTCCTTACTATCTAACCTTGCATACATGTCCTCATAAGCTTTCTGTTTGGCCTTTGCCACCTCTATCTTAACCTCACGCTGCATCTCCCTATATTCCTATCTACTTTCCTCAGTCCTCTCACTGTCCCACTTCTTCCTAGCTAACCTCTTCGTCTGGATACACTCCTGAACTTCCTCATTCCACCACCAAGTCTCCTTGTCTTCTTTCCTCCTTCCAGATGATACACTTAGCACCTTCCTACATGTCTCCTTGATCACTTTGGCTGTAGTAGTCCAGTCATCTGGAAGCACCTCCTGACCACCTAAAGCCTGTCTCAACTCCTCCCTCAAAACAACACAGCACTCTTCCTTTTCCAACTTCCACCACTTTGTCTTCTGCTCTGCCTTTGCTCTCTTCATCGTCCTCACCATCAGAGTCATCTTACACACCAACATCCTATGCTGTCTATCTACACTCTCTCCAACCACTACTTTGCAATCGCTAATCTCCATCAGATTACAGCATCTACATAAACTATAGTCCACCTGTGTGCTCCTGCCACCACTCTTATATGTCACCCTGTGTACCTGCCTCTTCTGAAAGTACGTGTTCACCACAGCCATCTCAAACTTTTAGCAAAGTCTACCAACCTCTGTCCTTCTGGGTTCCTTTCCTGAAGACCAAGCCTGCCCATCACTTCCTCATCCCCACTATTCCCTTCACCAACATGTCCATTAAAGTCTGCCCCTATCACCACTCTCTCACCCCTGGGAACACTCTGCATCACTACCTCAAACTCGCTCCAGAATCTGTCTTTCTCCTCTTGCTCACAACCTACTTGTGGAGCATAAGCACTGACAACATTCAACATCACACCTTCAATTTCCAGCTTCAGACTCATCAACCTATCTGACACTCTCTTTACCTCCAGAACATTCTTCACAAACTCCTCCTTCAGGATCACTCCTACTCCATTTCTCTTCCTGTCCGCACCATGATAAAACAGTTTAAACCTTGCTCCAATGCTTCTAGCCTTGCTCCCTTTCCACCTGGTCTCCTGGACACACAGAATGTCGACTTTCCTCCTCTGCATCATATCTACCAGCTCTCTGCCTTTACCTGTCAACGTACCAACATTCAAAGTCCCTACTTTCAGTCGAAACTCCTGCCTTTCCTCTTCTCTCTCTGCTACGGACACGCCTTCCTCCTCTAACACACCTTCCTCCTCTCCTCTTGACCAACAGTAGCCCAATTTCCACCAGTGCCCTGTAGGTCAACGGCACCGATGGCGGTCGTTTTAACCCGGGCCCCGACCGATCCGGTATGGAAGTCATGTTAGTGATTCGCATATTGATTTGGCAAAAATTTATGTCGGATGCCCTTCCTGACACAACCCTCTCTATTTATCCGGGCTTGGGACCGGCACAAAAAGTACACTGGCTTGTGACCTCCTGTGGCTAGATTTTATATGTAACTAAATACCTATTCATTTTTATTTAAAGGGCACGTATTTTGCAAAATTCACTTTTATAATGTGTTAAAACATTAATACGTGTCCACAGTGTCTGTAAACAAGCAGTCTAAACAGTAAAAAATGTGCTCACGTAATTCAAAAACCCTGCTGGTTAAAAGCAAAGATTTGAATTCTGCCGTTAATGTCATCACTCAACGCAAAGCCCGCCCAGCAGTGGTGACGATCTGCCCTATTTGCTTAGACACAGCCCATGTGGGAAGTACAACAGTCGCCATCGTTAGATCGTCACTGGAGCTACACAATGTCTGGCCACGGAGGGCACTACAGTTGTTCTGTATTAGGATGTACCGACCAGCATAACTGTCTCCATAGACTCCCGCAAGCTGAGTTATAGAGAACAGCATGGTTAATTTAATTTATGAAGGCAATGTCCCGCTGAGAATCGGTAAAGTATTTCACGTTTCCGCAATCATTTCACGCCGGACTGCTTCACGAATGAGGGCCAGTACAACGCTGGACTTTCAACGAGGTTGCTACTGAAACCGGGAGCAATACCAACACTTCTGCCCAGTCCTCATATCCAGCAGAAGCAGTAACGTTAAGTATCACACCTCATATTGTTGCTGATTAGTCTTTCAAAATTGCCACTTTAATGTGCTTGTTATCGCGCTATATTGGTAATGTTGCTAACAATAGAAGTACAGCGTCTAACTGTATTTTAATTACTGCTCACTGCAGTCGTTATCGTGAACAACATACGTAAACTAAGTCGTGAACGAGTATGATAAACACGTTGAAAGTTATGTATATAACTGATATCCTTTCTGTGCTCTTCGACGTTGTGTCGAACCGACAGAATGGGGTTTGTCTTGAAACCTATCATCTTCTGAGTATTTAGAAAAGGCCAATGAAAATTGGCGAATGAAATTTGCATGCCGGGTACCTTATAAGAGGGAGCCGGCGTGCTCATTCATTCCCTTTTGTTCTTCGGAGTGAGCATGGTGATGAGTTCTTAGATCTGTGATCATTTTTCTGCTGCGAATCTACGAAGTGACTGCGCGGTCCCTTTGCAGTGCTCTCACCTGGGCGTCTCGGCAGTTCCGGAGGTGTTCGAGCAAATTTCCTTTCTAAAAGACAAATTTCTCCAGCGTGGCTTGTCCCGCTGTTCTCATGGGTGCAACACACTCATCGAGGAGGGGGACGGACACGATGCCTGCTTCCAGTACGCTGGGGGAAGACGTTGTGATAGTCCTCGAGGGCGGAGATTCAGACGTTGCGTCACGGGTGGCTGTGTTACCACGGGACTCAGCCACCACCTCGTTTGCTCCCCGTTCCGTGGTGGCAGGACTACGGCCCTGCCGTCCGCTACGGCAAGCAGCGAGGTGATATGAGGATTACTGTGAGCGATAATCTGCCAAGCCACTGGCTACGGACGTTCACACCTCGCTGCTCGTCTGCCGTCCCAGGAGACGGTCCGCCGTCTTATTCCTCAATCACGTATTCGGACACGATGCGTGATGATGAAATGTCTCTTGCAGCATCGGGGGGTACGTACTGCCATCCGACTCTCGACGATTCCTCGGGCTCCCTCCCTCGGGGGGTCGAGCCCAGGAAGAAGCGTACGTCGAAGTGTCAGCCATGCTTTCCCGGGCCCCTGAGTGTTGGGTTGCAGTGCCCGCACTGCCTCTCCCGGCACTTGCGGCTGGCTACATGGCGCCTCGGGTTTGAGCGCGGCTCCAAGCCATGCCCGCCCCCAGTGCCGTGTTTACCGGAAGTGCATGAGGAACTTAGTAAGACCTGGAACGCCCCCTTTCCGGCAGTTTCACGTCAAACACAAGTTCGGTCACCCTCTCTTCCTCTCGAGGTTGAGACAGCTGGAGGATACGTCGTTCTCCCCCAGGTGGAGTATGCCGCCGCGGTGCACTCGTGCCCGTAGGCGGCGGCCACCTGGGGGGGGGCTCGACCTGACTCCCGTCAGAATGCATTCGGCTCCATCTACTGTCTCGCACGGCGTACATTGCGGCCACCAAGTGTCTCTCTCACGCTATGGCTCCTGCCAGGCCCACGGCTGTTGCAGAGCTCCAGACGGGGTAAGACGATCCCAGCGCTTTGCAGGATCCGCGCCGCCACGCCGCTCGCTCTAACGACGACCAGTTGACCATGCGGGCCATGCGCATCCTCGCCGACTGTCACACATTGTGTCACATGAAGAAACTCCTCTGCCGACCTTGCAGCAATGAGTACACGCTGAAGGTCCGCTTCTCGCGCAACCCGTCTCGCAAGGGGTGCGGTTGTGTTACTGTCGACACCGCAGCTAGGCCCTCGCTCACCCCCCGACCCGTCTGAGGGCGGCGGACCGCACCGGGCCTCCCCGGAGGGTTCGACAATAAGAAGCAGTCCTCCGGCGCATCGGCAGCCTCGGCCGTACGAGTCCCGTGCGACTTCTGTTCAGCGCCCTGCAGCCGATTTCCTCCCGGGGGCCCACCCCGGCAAGGAATCCGTACTGCTAGCCATCGAACCACCCCCCGGGGGGACGATGAAAAAGATTGTACCTTTAGTCCCCATCTCATTCTGGGACCTGCCAGCTTCCCAGACTGTCAGGCTGGCTAGGGAAGACGATCCGTCTCAGCTACGCGATCCAGTCGCCTCACGCCGCCAAGTTTCAGGGCATCCGATATACCTCAGTCAGAGGCTAGGATGTTCCCGTACTTCGGGCCGAGGTCGCCACCCTTCTGGTGAAGGGAGTGATCGAGCCCGTCTCACCAGCCGAGATGTTCAACGGGTTTTACAGCCTGTACTTCATCGTCCCCAAGAAAGGCGGGGGGTTGCGCCCTATCTTGGGTCTGTGTGTTCTGAACAGGCACCTACACAATAGCCACCTTTCAGGTTGATCACGCAGAAGCGCATCCTGACGTCCGTCAGGTGTCAGGACTGGTTCATGGCAATCGACCTGAAGGACGCGTACTTCATGTCTCGATCCTCCCTCGACATCGGCCGTTCCGACGGTTCGTGTTCGAGGGACGGGCATATCAGTACAGGGTCCTCCCCTTCGGTCTGTCCCTGTCTCCATGAGTCTTTACGAAGGTCGTGGAAGCCGCCCTCCTTCCCCTTAGGGAAGGAGGTGTGTGGGTACTAAACTATCTCGAAGACTGGCTCAGTTTGGCGCACTCTCGAGATCTGTTGTGTACACACAGGGACCTGGTGCTCCGGCACCTAGATCGGTGGGGCTACAGGTCAACTGAGAAGAGCAAGCCCTCCCCGGTGCAGAGCATCCTCTTTCTCGGTATGGAACTCGACTCTGTCCTCATGAGCGGACACCAAGGATTTAGTGAAAACCAACAAGCCACGCCCATGGATCTGACTCGAAACACCATGGTTTTAGTGAGAGCCTCAGCCACGAGTTCCTGAAACTCCGCCCTCCTCTGGAGAGGGGGCTGGGACGAAAAGCTCATTAACATTTAAAGAGATAAAAGCAAAATCGGTGCATTTTTACACACACTCAAAAACGGGCAACTTCAACACTCTATAATAAATGATCCGCTGGGTATTTTGAGCTAAATGTTCACATTCACACTCTGGGGACACTAGAGGCTTATTTTACATCTAGTAAAACCATTCAAACAACCTCTCCTTTAAAATATACGTGCTATGATGCGTCTGATAACATGGTGCAATGTTATTCATCAGATCTTTGTTTCCGTAAGCGGCCAACCAGCCGTTTCATTCAATTCTAAGTGCAAAATGTGTAATGTCCCCCCAACTGTAGAGCATAGATGTTTATGTGATATTTCAATGTTTAGGGCGGACACAGTCAAAAGGTCAACGCGACATGGGTGGTCCCTCACAACGTGGGCGGACATGGTCAAAATCACAATGCGATGTGGGTGGTCCGGGGAAAGTCAAGCCCACTGCAAAGGTCAAGGTCACCATCAATCATTTCTGACAATCATGTTGACACAATGTCCCACATATTTACTACTAATGACCAATAACGATGCTCTTCTGAAAACGACCAGCTGATTTGGAGGCACTGCGCGTTATTCTGGAGATGCGTTGGTTGGTGTGATTTAGAAAATCCGCAACAGTTAGCCTACTTGTTACATGTATCTTATTATAAAGAATATTACTTAATATGAAAATGCAGTAAGCATTAATATTAACTTCTCCGTTGTTGTGCATGATGATTGCTCAATGTAGTGTTTGTCCCGCCTCTTCTCCACTGTGATTGTACAGCTGTGTAAAAAAGGACAGTGACGAGCTCTGCGTTTTTCCCAAAGTAAAAAGTTATAAAAGACAGGGCAAAAGAACTCGTGAAATATTGTGCATCAAAATGCAGTGTCATCAGTCTGTCTAAAAGAACACCGAACGTTATGTGCGGTTTTACGCACTATTTACACGTGGTATGGAGCAGGTGTACATTTCTTTCATACCAACTAACATTTTGAAAATATGACCATTTTCATGAATCCGAAAATTTACTTCAAAACGACTTTATGAACGATTTACACAAAAAAATCGTTCTGCTCGTTTTTCATGAATGAGGCCCATTGTGTGTACATTTGCAGCTGTGTAGTTATATGTAAATTGTGTGTCATTATCACGTGTACACTACGCACATTGTGTACATTTGCTGCTGTGTAGTTACATGTAAATTATGTGTCATTCATTGCATTATGGTGTAACACTTGTACAGAAATGTTTACTGTGTAAAGGTGTAAAAGAAATGTCTACTGTAAAGTATTGTAATTCTTTGTTACTTGTAATCTGTCATACTGCCATGTTGGTCGGAACTGCACCCAAGTTTTTCACCTACTGTTGCACTTGTGTATATGGTTGAGTGACAATAAAGGGATTTGATTTGATAAATGAGCCACAGCAAGAGTGACCCACATCACGTGAATCAGAGGCTTGTTTTTCCGGTAAATGACTGTGACGAAAGCTCTTGCACAGAGGAGATGGCATCCTATTGGAACAAAACGAAAAAATGCTGTGTTTCTCACCGGAACTTACAACACGCCTGCGTCATTTGCCAGAAAAACAAGCCTCAGGTTCACTCGCAGCTCAGGGATAATGAAAGCTAGACATCAACGTTAATAGCTCTCTCAATATGGATATTTGGATACAGAAAGGGATACAGAAGACCTTTGTTTAGACCACGGAACCATGAAGAGCAGTTCTTTGATCGATGGATGTATTTTTTGGAGCTTCAAAAATTGCTCCCCATTCACTCCCATTCTACCGCTTGGAAGTAAAATTATATGAGGTATTATAACTCCGACTCCATTATTCTTCAAGAAGAAAGTCAAATTCAGTCAGGATGCCTTGAGTGAGGGTGAGTAATACATGGGGAAATTTTGTTTCTTGGCTGAAGTATCCCTTTCATTTTTAAACACCCAATTCAAAGACCTGCTCGTTGGGTTTAAACGATGAGAGACCCTTGGACCTTCAGAATAGAGGCCTTCTTCATATTTTGGTTTTATTTTAGTTCGTTTTATGATACCTGTTACTACAGTACTGGAGTGATTTTTGTTGAGCAGTGTAAAGTAGAGTTGGGCTGCATGTGTCTCGCTGAGAGATCTCCACTCCAGCACATATCCCACGACACGAGAGGACACCAAGCTTTTCCACACTATCAGAACTGAGCTCTCAGACTGGGGATGCACACTTATGTTAGACACAGGTTCCAGTCCTACAAAAAGACAAAATCAAGCATGATGTGGGATAATTTAAAGACCAATGGACTGAACTTTAGCATGGGAATTCTAGATACCTTTCTTCCCAAATACTTTGACTTCAGTAGGTGTGGAGCTGCCATCTGCATTAGAGGCAGTAAGGTAGACCTGTCGAATCCACTTACTGAGATTGAAAGAGCAGTGATTTTCTCTTGTATCACATAAAATCTGTTTTGGTTCCTTGGATTCAACAGTGTATGACTTAATCCGGCCATTGGCACGAAAGTGTTTTGAGGGCTGAAATGAGATAATGAGTTAAAGGCAATCCTCCAGGTGAAGTAAAAGTAATGTTCTTGTAGCTCAACTGGTAAAGCAGTGTGTTATCAGCACAAAGATCAGGCATATGAATTGCAGAGAACATATATACTGATCAAATGTGTATCTGCGGCTGTTTTGATAAAAGTGTCTGTCAAACATGTACTATGGCCGCATATACACTGCATGTATCAAGTGACCCAATTCCCATTTTTTCATCCAATGTGGCACAGATCGGATATGACCCATGACTGTGTAAGCAGCAAAAAAGTACATGGTTTCTGATATTTTCAGATCGGTTTCAGGCCTCAATCGTATGTGGAAACAAATCTGCTATGAATCGGATACATGCAGTTGTGTCTGCCATGTAAGCTGACTGATCGGATATTCACCCGTCAATGTGAGTTGTACATCATTAACCCCATTCACACAGAGAGATGATCCCCTTAAGTTTCTATACAACTGCCAGGAAACAAGAGTTAATTGAGTTTGTCAAAATTCGTATTTATCTAAATCAGGCATGAGTGCATGTATGCTATGTCGTAATCATAAAACTGAAACTCTGCTTAAATGCAGTTTTAAAGTTTGAAATGAATAGATGGTAAAATTCATCACTATATCAAAATTACCAACACAAAAATACAAATCGCTTTAATAAACTTGGTCGCTCAGCAACGGTTCCACACAGCGGAGAAGCTCGAGTTTATCTGCAGACATCTGCTTTTCCTTTAACAGGCTTCACTTGACCGAGCATTTACTGATGTTTTTCCTCAACAAAAACATTGTAAACAACATAAACAGCATGATCGTACACCAACCTAAGTGTTTATCTTTGTAAGAGGCCTGTTATGTCCAGTCTGCTTTATAAACAGGTTTTTCGCTCGGTCTGCATGAGCTTGTTCTCAAAATCTATGATAAAAAAACTAAACTCTGAAATCAATCGGAATTTACATATCACGCCCCTATAAATTGAGGGTGCAGACACCTCGCCCCTAGATTTTGCGACATGGATAAATGTAATTCGGTCAAAAAGAGGAACTTTTACGATTTATATATTTAAACTTTAACCTTGAGAAGCGAAATCAGAAGTGAAAAACAGTTTGTAAAGAGATCGCTGCTGCTGGCAAAGCGAACCAAACTTCAGCTGAGGTTTTTATTTTTTATTGGATATTTACTGGATATTTATGTTTTGTAAAAATTTCCGCAAATAATTAATTATTGTTTCACTATTATTTTTACACTGAAAGTATTGTCGTGGCTTTAAATTACTTTGGTTGTATAATACATTGAAATTTAAACTAAATTGATCAGACTTCAGTCTTAAAGAACTTTGTTTGAGTTACAGTAATGTGTTAATGTAAAAACGGATGTAAGTGTAAATTAAGCCCTATTGATCATTTTTGGGGCGCAATTACATGTGTATTAAATGTGTAAATAATTTTTATATAAAAAAAATCATTTAGTTGAAGAGAAAATCTGCGGCAGAGGAGTCAGATGCATGTTTCTAAACGGGATCTAATGCTGCTAATCTTGCATTTCAGGCTGCTTAAATCAAGCACGCAGTTTTATGTTTGCTTAATTTATTTATTTTCTCTTTCAGATCAGTCAGTGAGAGGCAAGAACCAGCGGTCTTCTGCCCCGGGTGCCCACAAACTGGCCTGGAACCTGCCACACAAAGCCAGAAAATCTTGAGCTGTAACCCAGTGTGTCCACCCACAAGTGAACATCGCATAATAAATAAAAAAAACATTAAATCATACGTTTTGTCTGTTTTCATTAGAATGGATATTTGTCAAACGAAGAAGCTATCATCTTGCAAATAGGTAAATTTACACATTGCTTAGAAATATATTGATTAGTCCTATTGTAGTTTTTAAAATGTTTTACTTTTAATTGTGCACTTTAACTGTCGTAAATGATCTTAGATGTAGCCTAAAATTTCATTTTTGTACACCAAAGCACCCGTCAAACTTGTAATGTCAAGCATTTAAATGATCATATAATTAGGCTAGAAAATAAAATACTTTATTAATGTAATGAAAATAAGAAATCACATTCAAATCTATTTTTACATTGTTCATTACACACATACTGTAGCGAGGAAGGCGGGGCGAGAGCCGTGGGGCGAGTAAGGCGGGGCCGGCGGCGTAAGTGGCAACGAGTGTCAGCTGTGCGACCGCCGGTCCCCGCATGCCTCACGGGGGAGCTCGGGAGCATAAGAGGACGAGCGACCGGACCATCGAGAGAGAGGACCCGGGCCCGGAAGTTAAGTGGAGTCAGTTTGTTTGGCCGGCAGTCGCCGCGAGGGGCTGCCGGCCTGTTTTATTATTGTTTATTTACTTTCACGATTAAAAGTTTATTGTTTGAATGATGCCGGTTCCCGCCTCCTTCCTTCCCTACATTGAACTGTGTTACATTGGTGCCGAAACCCGGGAGGAAGGAGGGACATGCTGTCAGGAGCCCTCGCCGCCGAGCGGCCTCGCGGTGCTGGGGAGTTCGGGCAGCACGGACGAAGGAGGTCCGCCAGCGGCTGCCCGAAGCGGTGGTGCCGGAGAGAGAAAGCTCGACGGGGGACGAAGACCTCGCTGCCGGGCTCCTGGGCCGAGGTGGGGTGGCGGCCGTAGAAGAGGGAGCGGAGGAGTTCGGTCCGTTTGCCGTGGGCCGGAGCCTGCTACTGTCCACCAAGGAAAAGGGGAAGAGCAGGGAACGGACGGCTCGCTGCCGGCTGCCCTCGGGGCGAAGCCATCGCCGGCCGCCAGGAGGCGGAGGAGGATCGGTCGCCCCGGAGCGTCCCCGCACCACCGCATAGCACCGCGAGGAAGAGCCTCTCGGCTGGGCTGAGGACCGAGCGGCAGCGTGTCGGGAACCGGACCACTTTTTTTTTTTTGTCCTCTCTCCCCTCTCTCGTCCCGGTCGCTCGGGAGCTCCCGGCTCCGTTCTCTCGCCTCGTCCGTGCATGCCCCGTCACTGGGGCCCTCATGGGAGAAGGCCCCCCGGGGGGGGAGTAAGCACAGCTCGGTGCTGCCCCCGGCTGTGAGGGGTGATGGGGTATGTAGCGAGGAAGGCGGGGCGAGAGCCGTGGGGCGAGTAAGGCGGGGCCGGCGGCGTAAGTGGCAACGAGTGTCAGCTGTGCGACCGCCGGTCCCCGCATGCCTCACGGGGGAGCTCGGGAGCATAAGAGGACGAGCGACCGGACCATCGAGAGAGAGGACCCGGGCCCGGAAGTTAAGTGGAGTCAGTTTGTTTGGCCGGCAGTCGGCCGCGAGGGGCTGCCGGTCTGTTTTATTATTGTTTATTTACTTTCACGATTAAAAGTTTATTGTTTGAATGATGCCGGTTCCCGCCTCCTTCCTTCCCTACATTGAACTGTGTTACACATACTAAACGAAAAGAACATAATCTTTTTATTTATAATTATTCCTCATCAGTTATCAAAAGGGTAAAGCATACACGGACCTTCGCCCTATCTCAAAACTTGCGTACACAAGCTGAGACCTGTCATGAGATTTGATCATAGCAACCGCTCACGTCCATATTGTCAAATGCCAAGTTTTGCGTGGAAATGACTGTTCGCCCATTTTCGGTCGTACCCTCGTTTAAAAAAATGAAGCTTTTCAGGCATTCAGCGGTCCGCCTGAAACAATTTCAGAGGCTCCTGCGATACATGGCATCCTCGGCGGGGGTGGTCCCCCCCAGGTCGATGCACATGCGACCGCTCCAACACTGGCTACAGATTCGGGTTCCTTGGAGAGCGTGGCACACCGGCAGAAGGCGTATGGTCATCACGCCTTTCTGCCGACGCACCCTAACCCCCTGGTCTCCCATGACCTTCTTGCGGACAGGTGTCCCCCTAGGGCAGGGGTCAAGGCACGTCGTGGTGACAACGGGTGCCTCCCTGCAGGGTTGGGGTGCCGTGTGCAACGGGCACGCAGTGTCGGGGCAGTGGACGGGCCCCCGCCTGCATTGGCATATCAACTGCCTAGAGTTGTTGGCTGTGCTACTTGCACTGAGGAGGCTACAACCTCTCTTGCAGGACATGCACGTGCTGGTCCGGTCGGACAGCACAGCTGCCTTGGCATATATCAATCGTCAGGGTGGCATTCGCTCACGGCAGCTAACACGACTCTCCCGGCGCCTCCTCCTCTGGAGTCAGCAGGTGATCAGCTCCCTGCGAGCCACACACATCCCAGGTGTCTTGAACCAGACGGCCGATGCGCTCTCTCATCAGTCGACGCCTCGCGGAGAGTGGCGACTCCATCCCCGTGCAGTCCGCCTCATTTGGGAGCAGTTCGGCCAGGCACAGGTGGACCTGTTTGCCTCCCCGGACTCCACCCATTGTCTGCTTTGGTACTCCCTGAACGAGGCACCCCTCGGCATGGATGCCCTTGCGCACAGCTGGCCGTGGTACAAGCGGAAGTACGCCTTCCCCCCAGTGAGCCTCATTGCACAGACCCTGTGCAAGGTCAGGGAAGAGGAGCATCAAGTGGTACTAGTTGCGCCTTACTGGCCCAACCGGACTTGGTTCTCAGAGCTAAGGCCCTTGACAACAACTCCCCCTTGGCCACTAGGCGGCTATACACCCATAAGTGTCGCCTCTTCTCGTCCTGGTGCTCTTCTCGGGGAGAAGACCCGCGGAGTTGATCGATCGGGAACGTGCTGTCCCTTCCTCAAGAGAGACTGGAGAGTAACCTCTCCCCCCTCCACACTGGGAGTGTATGTAGCCGCTATGGCCGCTCATCACGACTCAGTTGCTGGGAAGCCTCTGGGACTGCACTACCTGGTCATTAGGTTCCTAAGGTGCGCGAGAAGGCGACCGCCTCATCCGTGCTCCATACCCTCTTGCGATAGGTGGCGGGCCTCAATAGCCCCTCCCCTTCGAGCCCCTCGGAGCTGCCGCTCTTTCTCACCTCACTATAAAGATGGCTCTCCTGATGGCGCTCACCTCCAAGAGGGTATGGGACCTACAAGCACCCTCCGTGTCCACAGATTGCCTAGAACTCGGGCCCGGTGATTCTCACGCTATCCTGAGACCCTGTCCCGGCTACGTGCCCAAAGTTCCCACCACTCTCCCGAGAGACCAGGTGGTTAACCTGCAGGCGCTCCCTACCGGGGAGGAAGACCCAACCCCATCCGTGTTGTGTCCAGTATGCGCACTGCTCCTCTACTTGGATCGCACGCAGAGCTTCAGAAGCTCTGAGCAGCTCTTTGTCTGTTTTGGAGGTCAGCAGAAGGGGAGGGCTGTCTCCAAACGGAGGCTAGACGCACTGGATCGTGGATGCCGTCGCTACGGCATACCGATCTCAAGATCGCCCCTACCTGTTAGGAGTGAGGCACACTCTTCATGGGCACTGGATCAGGGCGCCTCTCTGGCAGACATCTGCAGAGCTGTGGGTTGGGCTACGCCCAACACCTTCGCAAGGTTCTAATATCTACACGTGTCAGCCCACGTCCTGCAGGGCAACGTGTAGGACTGGCAGCCGGTAGGGCGTACGCCTGCGAAAGCCCTTCCCCCTTCCTCTAGGGGGATCAGTGGCTATTACGCCTCCCTTCTTTCCCCACTGGGTAAAGAACAGGCATTCCATCCATCACTAAGCACCCTCCTGGGAGCAGGCTGGGCAGAGCAGCCCTGCCTCCTTAGGCCGGGGAACAGTTGAGTTATCTACCACATAGCTCTAACCGGACCTAGTGCTCCAGACATGGTAAACGACTAGTTTATGGTAGATGACTGAATATAATCATACTCTGTTTCTGTATATTAGCTGTAGAAAGGCCGATTTTATACTGTTTTCCATTTCTAACTGCACTGGTCTGTACTGAGGCCGCATTTTCAAAACTTACATCGTGAATCTTGGCCAAACACCTTTTATTTTCTGATGATAACTAATAATTTTCTAAGATTTTCTATACTTCAAAATTACAACTGCAGAAATGCATAAAACGTAAAGTATTAAACCTTCATGAAAACCATTATTCTGTTTTGAATGTGTTTTTAAACATTTTGAAAGCAGTGTTATTGTGTTTGCATCTGATACAGTAGATGTGCTGAAAATATGAAGTGTTTTGCAGGTGTTGAAGTACTGTATGAATGACAAAAGAGTTAATGGATTTTGGAAGATGTGGTTATATTGAATGTATTTTGTTTAAAACCAATAAAAATGATTCACCGTTTGGCCTACATCCACTTCTATTTTCCTGACTTTGTGAAATCAAAATGTGATTGGATTGTTAGAAAAACTCAAAAAACAGCTGTGGTTACTAATAATTACAGCTGTAAAAGTGGACATACATCCCATTTTTAATTATGATAAAGCTTAACAGTCCAGGATCTTTACCTTTACATTTTCCTCTTGGTAACGTGTCATATGTCTGGACTTTATTTATGGGGCAGTTTCTTGGAAAGGGAGGATTAGACTTGTCCTAGACTAAAATAAATGGAACAGCTGAAAACAACTTGCACTGACATAGTAAAAACATTACTTGTGTGCATTTTGAGTTAAGATATGTTTGTTTAAACTACTTACATTTCCTAATAAAACTAAGGCCTAGTGCTGACTTAAAATAATCCTGATCCGGGAAACCACCCCTTTCACACGTGTATCATGCATAAATAACTGACTTCTTAACTGTAAAGAAGCTTTTTTAAATCATACATATTAAATGTCTTAAACACATTATAATTATAAACAAAAAAAACATTTTGGTATATACAGTATATACACACAACCGATAGAGATATATAATACTAGCACATTCCAACCATGTCAGTGTTGTGAAAAGCGCTCTTACTTTCCAGTAGAGCTGTGCAATATCATCACCATCATCATCTGGTACTTTGAGCCATGCGTCCAGATGGCCAGATGGAGCTGAAAAAGAAGAGATGAACAATACTGCCTTTAGTCTTGGAGTGTCCAGTTCCAGGGCACAAATCACAATTATAAAGAAACATCTGAGCCATGTCCAGGATTTCTTGAGCATTTAAGGCATGTGTGTTAGAACAAAGGAAACAGCTCGGTTACGGATGTAACCTCCGTTCCCTGATGGAGGGAACGAGACGTTGTGTCGAGACATAATGGAGTTTGAACTTGAGAACCTATCATCTCTGATTGTACTTTTAAAAGGCCAATGAACTTGGCGAATGGCATGGCATGCCAGACTCCGCCCTGTGCATACGGGTATAAAAGGAAGATGACGTGCCTGTTCCTTCACCTTTTGGGCTGAGGAACCTGAGAGGCATTCTCAGTCGCTGCAGCGGACGGCAAAATGTTGTGGCATGTAGGACACAACGTCTCATTCCCTCCATCAGGGAACTGAGGTTACATCTATAACAGAGACGTTCCCTTTCTGTCAGTCTCTCGACGTTGTGTCGAGACAGAATGGGGTCCCTATACGAAACCCCACAGCACTGAGCCGCGTCTCGACTTCCAGCTGAGCAACACTGACTGGCCTGGGCGAGTCACAAGTGAGTGTTACCATGAATCGTAACCCTCCAGTGGTGTAGTAAGGTATCAGTTCGAGTGAGTCAACGATGAGAGGCTCTTACTAACGGCCGTACATGCGGTGGCCCTCCTACTAGAGACGAGATAGCCGCCCGACATCGTAAGGAACACTGGGAAGCGCTACCCCCTTGCCTGAGGCGGGATGCTACGGAGACCACATCTGCTGTAGGGAGATAATACGTGGAATACCTACACGGTCTCACCAGTGGGGAGATCACATGGGAGTAGTTGTGTGGGGCCCCCAACCAGGGGTGCACAGAAGCGGTGGAGTCCACCGATGGGAGGTCACAGGTTCACCAGCAGGGGAACCAAGAGCGAGGAAACGTCAGACGGGACAACCGAATGGGGTAGTCACTTCGTGTGGAGCACTAGCTCATGTATAGGGGTTCACCTCATGAGGGAAACTATACCTAAACTGGGCTTGGAATACAGGCCCAGCTAATACGGGCCCCGGCTCGTAAACCAGAGAGATGCTTAGTGATGGATGGGATGCTTGTACTTCGCCTGGTGGGGGAAGTAGGGAAGCTGGAATAGCGCACTGACTTACCTGATGAAGGGGAGAAGGTGCTTCGCAGGAAGTATGCCCAGCTGGCCGCCGGTCTTACTGCAAGATGTGGGCAGACACCAGCTCTACACGAAGGTTGTGGAATCTACAAGTGTTGGGCATAGCATCTGCAGATGTCTGCCAGAGAGGCGCCCTGAGCCAGTGCCCACGAGGAGGCTACACCCTGGGTGGAGTGAGCTCTCACTGCCAGAGGGCACAGGAGATCTTGGGACTGGTACGCCAGAGTGATGGCGTCAACGATCCATTGCGCCAATCTCTGTTTGGAGACAGCCCTCCCCTTCTGCTGTCCTCCAAAACAGATAAAGAGCTACTCAGAGCTTCTGAAGCTCTGCGTGTGGTCCAAGTAGAGGCGCAGGGTGCGTACTGGACACAACACGGCAGGGTTGGGTCTTCCTTCCCAGGGGGTAGCGCCTGCAAGTTCACCACCTGGTCCCTAAAGGGAGTGGTGGGAACTTTGGCCATGTAGCCAGGACGGGGTCCTAGAATCACGTGGGAGTCGCCCGGCCCGGACTCTAGGTATTGCTGGACACAGAGAGTGTGTGCAGATTCCCTACCCTCTTGATGGAAGCGAGCGCCACTAGGAGAACTGTCTACATCGTGAGATGAGATAGAGCGGCTTCTCCTTGGGGCTCAAATGGGGCCCTTCCCAGGCCAACGAGAACCACATTGAGGTCCCAAGAGGGTACGGAGCGCGGACAGGGAGGATTCAGCCCCTCAGGAATCGGATGACCAAGTCGTGCTGTCCGAGAGACTTACCGGCCACAAGCTTGTGATGTGCAGCGATGGCGGCAACATACACCTTGAGCGTAAAGGGGGAGATGTTGGTCTCTAACCTATCCTGGAGTAAGGACAGCACAACACCGATAGCACAACTCTGCAGATCTTCCCCCCACAGTGCAACTGTAGAACTGTCTGAGCATTTTTGAGCTCAGACCGAATTTCTTCAGTCGCCTGAGGAAGAAGAGATGCTGGTGGGCCTTCCTCACTACTGACTGTGTGTGGGTATTCCAGGTGAGGTCCTCTGTGATGTTTACGTCGAGGAACTTGAAGCTGCTGATGCACTCCACTGGAGTCCTGTCGATGGTGATGAGGGAGTGCTCACTGGTCCGCCTCCTGAAATCCACCACCAGCTCCTTGGTCATACTGATGTTCAGAAAGAGGTTGTTGCTGTGACACCAGTTAGTCAGGGTGTGCACCTCTTCTCTGTAGGTCCTACTGTGATCAGACCTACCACCGTTGTGTCATCCGCAAATTTGACGATGACGTTGGAGCTGTGCTTGGCTACACAGTCATGCGTGTACAGGGAGTACAAGAGAGGGCTGAGAACACTGCCCTGAGGGGCTCCAGTATTGAGGGTCAGAGGGGAGATGTTGCTGCCTACTCTGACAACCTGCCGTCTGCCTGTCAGGAAGTCCAGGATCCAGCCGCACAGAGAATTGTTCAGACCTAGAGCCTGGAGTTTCACTACAAGCTTAGAGGGCACTATGATATTAAATGCTGAAATGTAGTCAACGAACAGAATTCTGCGTTCCTCTTGTCGAGTTATGCAGGCTTGCTCTGAAGATGAGTGATGTGAGTGAATATTTTCGCTAAATGCTCCTTGTAAGCGTGTAAGCATTTTTAAAAAAATGCACTGATACTATAGTTTTAAAAGAGATAGTTTTTTAAATTTGTGTCTAACTATCTGACCTTGTTTAAAGTTTTGACAAAAGAGTGATTGATTAAAATGCTCAGATGATAATGTTCAGAGAATAAGGTTTGGTGTTTTAGTAGTTCAGAAAAACTGTAAAAGGTTCAGAAGACATAATTAGTCAGTTACATACCTGTTGTAAGTGTGGTGGCTACTTTTGAATCACTCCATTCACTCCATACACTGAAATACCGAACTCTCATTTTGGTGCTATAATTGGTCCAGTGGAGGATATCACACACCTTAATTGAGCCATTTGATTGTGATGCACATCTGGGGAAAACCTAAAATGAAATTAATATTTGAAGAAGAAAATACAACTCTGTGATAACTTTCTAACAAGTGTATAAAATTATTGTATTTCAGATAGGGTGACCAGATTTATTAAAGTGGAATACAGGACGAACACAGGCCCATCAGACCTCCACCTCCCACTGCACACATAAAACAATCTATATGTTAGCAATGTAAGAAATAAATGCAGATCTGTGAGAATAAGATCATCCACTGGTGTAATGGACGTGACAAGGATTCAGATGCAGGTATGGTTAAATGGAGAGTTTATTCCAAAAAAAAAGGTAAGTCCAAAATAAACACAAGGTGACAGGGTACTCCTGGCAGCAATAACAACAACAACAAAAAAACTGTTCACTCCAGTGGGGCGAGAATAGCACCTGTATCCGTAAGGTAAAACTAGAGGCAAAAAGCCGAATGGGAAAAACAGTCCAAACCGACCCTCTCAGTTATCGCCTCCCTGGGGAGAGACGCGGAGATTAAATCCTGCCTTGTGAACAGTAGAGTAGAGAACAAAAGCATTAGTACATGGCATAATGCTCGCAACCAACAAATACATCGCCACGCCGAGAACAGGGACAGCCGTGGCTAAAATAGAGGGTAAAACAAATGGAACACAGGTGTGAGTAATTAACGCCTCTGAGTAGCTGAATGGGAAACCAGGCAGGAGAGAAGTGAAGGGGAAAAACAATCCAACAGTAAAACAAAAAAATAAACAAACTAACAGGCAGAGCCTGACAACTGGTGCTGCCATGTTTGCCAGTGTGCACTTGTCTTTTCTCATAAAATGCAGAGCAGTCCAGTCCATAATGGACTTCATTGTTGTTACACTCAGTCGAGATTTTCAACCATCCAATTAAGCATTCATTAATGATAACACTCGCTCCAAGGGTGCAGTTGTAGCGTACCAGGCAGGCAGGCATAAAACAAACTCCAAAATTAAGTGACTTGCTCCCCATCTCACAAAATGTGCCAGTGCATCTATGAGACACAGGCACCTTGTTTTTGTTTCACCAAGTGACAATGTTTTTTGCACAAGACCGCTCATCAAAGAGCATGGTTTTGTCAAAATGAGAGTAGAATATCTGGAGTAGAAGTTGATGAGGCTGCTCTGAATGTCTCTCCATTTTGGGACACGTTTCATTAGAAACCAACTCTAGGTCTTTTGTGTTCTCCAATTATCAGGGAAATCCATACTTTTACACCCTCTAGTCTATTAGATTAAAGTATCGCACAAGAAGCAGTCTTTATGGCTGGACGGATCCAAAGGGGCACTTGTCCAAATCACACTGAACTTTTTCCTTTGACAAAGAGGCAAGAACGTTGCATATTAATGCTTCTGATTTGTTATGAGCAGAAGAATATTTAGGATATTTATTAATTGTGCAGTGTGCTTAGCTGACTGAAAACTGGTCATAAATAACAGAATGTCCTTCACTTGAATGCATTTTATAAGTGTACGTGTACGTGCATAATGTACAAAACACGAAGGGATAAATGTGATGATGTGTTGCTTTCTCATGCTGTAGTTCCATCCCACTCTCCCCACTAGTCCCACCTCAAACAGCTCGTGTTTTTTCCGGAAAAATTCGTACAGCTGTATCTCTTTATAAAGTTGATCAAACTAAATACTCTTCGAAGATACGACAAAAGCAATACTACTGTATAGGCACTCAAGATTAATATGAGATTGGCAGAAACTGCCTGTGATACGTGATCTTAAGATATACTTGTATTATAAATCCTTTCAATGTGCTGTTGTGGTTTTGGCAAAAAAACTCCGGGCAAAAGTGTTTTTGAAAGTCATGGCGACTGTTAAAAACACATTAGACACCACTTACATGCTTTAAAGGTAAAAGTGTTACTTTTTCCTGTCAATCCATGTGGATTTGTCCGTAAGGTATGCACTGTCGCTTTAATTTAGCGTGAGCAGCGCAGCAAAATTAGAAAAAAAAAACTTGAAATGATCGGTGCACTGCTGCTTACGAGTCGCTTCTGCTCCACGAGCACGTGCTGCTTACGCGAGCGGTATGAATGCTCTAATCTGTTAACATTTGCTCCCAAAAAAATATGCCCTGCTTTCGCGTGCTGTGTGTTTGAAACGTCAGATGTCCACACACACTTCTTTGACATCTCCCTCTGTGCTCTCTACACTTCACTGATGTTGGCCGCCGCTCTCACTAACTGGTAGTTGACTGATATGATGGCAATTTTGTTCTCTAAATATTACTGTATGAGGTGATTGGATACCTTTTAGAAGGCTATTCTTGCATGAAAGATGACTCGCTCTATCACTCAGCAGAAAACAAAACATGATTTGTTATAATACGTCAGAACACAGGATCACCCTAATTATAGATATTAAATATTATAGTGGATATAAGCATTAACTCACCAACTCTGTGGATAACTTCTTGTCCACTTCTTTCAGACTCAGCTCCACATCAAAGGTCAATTTCACCCAACTCTGAGACTGCGGAAGACTCCATCTGTACCTGAAACATCCTAACTCATCTGCTTCAATCCTCTGAATGTTAGGAGGGCCGTACTTTGCTGAAAGACAATCAATTAAAAAGTCAATCCGTGTTGAGCACACTCAGTCTCCACAATACCATGTTTGCAAACAAGGAGAATTAAAAAAAAGATACTGTGGTCTACTACAATTCATGATTTCACATATGAACTGAATTTATTTGAGCTAATTGTGTTCACAGAACACATTTTCCATCCATCTTTAATAACCATGAAATTTAGGTAAATGTTTGATTATTCTGCTTTAACCATTTACTTTTAACTGCATTAGTTCAGAGTCCTATGTCACTTGGTCTCACTCATTTTATAAATATATTGACAGCATTCAGAAATTAATGACCTTCATACTTTTAGGGCCAGATTTGCTAAACATGGCAAAATAGCGCAATAGCGCAATTTTAAAAAAGCACCAATGGGAGTGAACATTTCTGTGGGTGATTTACTAACAAGGCGGACATTAAAAAAACACAGGCGCAATATCTCATTCCCATAGTGACCAATGCAATCTACTAAAAGTTGCGCAAATTAGCGCTGGGTAGTGATGCTGATAATCCGGGGGTCTGGGGTCAATTGATATAAATGAACATTGATTAACTGCGGGTGGGTCGCAGACGGAAAATATAAATTATTAAAGATGAAAATATCAACACTATCTAAAATGTAAATGTGTTTAAAACCTCATTTTCACCAGGCACTGTACAGTCTCTCGTTAAACTGTGAACTTCTGAGGGGAATGGCATCACGCTGTCACTCTACCCTGCACTGAATGAATGAACCTTAGTAAATCACCTTGTGTGATTCATTTAAATTCTCTCTTCCCATAAAGTTTGCGTCTGAAGAGGGAACTCCTACAAATGCATTTGCAATAAGGTCAGTCGCAAAAACATCTTTGTCCACACCCTTTAGGCGCTAATTTCCACTTCGGGTCTTTAGTAAATACCGACAGCAGTTTTTCACGCCAAAAGGGCGTTTGCGCTGCCGCAAGCTGTTAGTAAATCTTGCATCTGGCCCTTTGCGCAGGAAAAACAACTCTGCTCTTTGAAACAAGATATTCATACCTCACCCATATCCCATGAGCTAATGAAATAAAACGTATGAAGGCACTAAAAAGTAGTTTATCACCAAATTGTCAACCAATTATTATCAACCAATTGAAATTTGTCCTTGTTATTAATTGCTTGAGCGGTTCAAATTTGCTTCCTCTGCATCTTCCCAGCATTCTGGCCCTGACCATAGACCTTACAAGCAGATCCTGAACACTCGAGGTAGCTGAGTGTGCGCACTGTGAGCAGATTGTTTTTAAAGGGGTGGTTCATCAGTGCTTCATGCATTCTGACTTCTTAATGTCTGTTCAACGTGCTGGCCCCTGCACGCGCCTTCAGGAGCTCGTCTTTTTCGGGAAATTATCATAAAGCTGTATCTGTCTTTTATAAATGTGATCAACCTAAAGACTCTTCGAAGATATGAAGTATGCAATACTACTTTATTGGTACACAAGATTAATATGAGATTGTCAGAAACTGCGTGTTACATCCCCTTTAAGTATTAATTTAAGATATATGAAAACATCTTTTATACTGAACATGAAATATTGAAAGAATAATAATTGTAGCTAGAGCAGTTATATAATGTATTTTCTGCATTCTTTAATTTCTTTAATATAGTTACTAAAAATAAACTCAATGTTGTTAATAGTAGAATAACACAATATTCTGTACCTGATTCCATTGGCACCAACAGCAGACGTGCAGAGCTGATGCTCCAGAACACATTAGATGCCTCCACATAAATCTCCATCTTAGATGTAAGAGCAATTTCCAATCGTGGAATCTGGTAAAAATGCACCCCAGGAGGAAGCCTTTTTGAAGTGGTCCTGTTTGGAGAACTAAAGTTCACAAAAATGTCACCAATCAGAACACAAAGGTCATATTTAACAGTCCCCATTCATACAAGAGCCCTGCACGGGCCTCAAATGTATGCCTTAGCCCGGCCCTGGCCCAAAGCACTCAGACTCTAGACCAGCCCTTGTCCAACAGCTTATCAGAATTCTCAGCCCGAGTCAACTCAACTCAACTTTATTTATATAGCGCTTTTTACAATTTTCATTGTTACAAAGCAGCTGTACACAAGACATATTGACTATAAGCAAACCAACTTAAAGTTGTACCTGCAAAAACAAGAAAAAGTTGAAAACACATAAGACAGACATACCCACATACAAAACACTCCACACACACAATATGCACACGTACTAACACACATAGACATAGACACACACACACGGACGCGCACGCACACACACACACACACACACACACACGTACACAGACAAGTACGCGCACACACACACAGACACGCACACACACACACTCAGTGAGAGCACACATTTAAGATAAAGGAGAGAGAAGCACAGGTCAAATATAACAGACTATAAATTCCTATATGCAATATTAATTAAGTAAAACTTAAAAATTCTAAAGCAGCCCCCCTCCCCCGGCCAGGAAAATAGTGCAAAAAATAGTATGCAAACGGTGGCGAGGAACCCAAAACTCTAATTGAGAGAAAAAACCTCAGGAGAACCCAGGCCCAACCAGGGGATTCCAGTTCCCCTCTGGCAAAAGCTGCTGCCTCTGCACAAGCTCCAGAGATCTTGCACAACAAGGCTAAATAAAATAAATAAACTTACTAATAAGGTAAATTATAGTCAGACTGAAGCCCGTGTTTTTTTTATTACTTTCGCATTACACAGGCTGTTGCAGTTTTGTTTTTAATAGCCAATTATTCCTATTTTGTTTCTTTATTAAGTTAATTTAGAAAAATAGTAAAGAAGTAGGGATGGGCGATATTATATCGTTTGCGATATACCGGTAGAAATTCCCCACAAGATAGGCATTAATCTTCCTGCGATATAAACGATAAATTCTAGTTGATGACGTATTTCTTTGTGAGACCCATTCACAGCTCATATGTGAAGTGAAAACGGGTATAGCGGAGGGCGGACTTGAAGCTGAGAAAGAGTTTGCACTAAAAGATGAGCTCTAAATCTTGTTTAGGTTGGCACTGTAGATGCATCCGAGTTAATGTTTAGTTTCACTTTCGTTTTATTTAATTAGTTTGTTAAGTATTTGTTGATAGTCATAATACGTTACACCACAACATTTAGTTTGGCTAAAAGTATTTTTTTAAACATTCATTAGATGTTATGTGCGCGTGTGTCATGGCTCTGCCTCACTTAGTCATGTTTTTCTTGGTCCTGTGGCAGAGTCATGGCAAAACCTTTGGTTATGTGTGGAGAGAAACATATTATTGTCCTTTTGACAATAATATGCGTTCTCTCCAGTGTCTCGTCATTGGCCCCGCCCCTCTCGTTTCCTGTATTGTTTCCCGTCCGTGTCTAATGTTTCCCACCTGCCCTCGCTCGTTATCCTTCGTTTGTCTTTCCTTTAAATGCCCTCATGTTTCTTTGTCCTGTGCTCGGTCATTGTTTCCAGTATGTCGTGTTACTCGTGTCATGTCCAGCTGTATCACCTGTTCCTGTTTCGTCCATTGTAGTAAGTGTTAGTTTAGTTTAATCCTTGTCTAAGTTTTGTGAGTCTAGGGTTAGGGTACCTGTTACTTGTTTGATTTTCTTGTTCCTGTGTTTTGCCCCCATCGTGGGTTTTTGTTTTGTGTTCTGTTATTATTTGTAAAATAAACAAATCTGTGTTAACCCCTTCATTCCCGCCTGCCTGCGATTGGGTTCTTCTCATACATTTCCTGACAGCGTGCGCAAATTGTTTAATATGATTTCTTGCCTGTTATACAGTATACAGGATGAACGGAGCATCCCGTGCGCAGCTCAACTCGCGCCCACATGTGCTTTCATAGCGACACAGCACTGCTGCCTGTTTACATCCAGTACAAAATGCGAGTTTGTATTACGTTATTTTAAATACGTTTATGAGCGTATAAAAGCATGGATTATTTAATTAGATTTCTTTTATGCGCATTTTTCTGTTCTCTTTCTGTAGCGCGAGTCATAGACAGATTCAGTGTATGTTGCTGTGAGAAGTGAAGGTTCACACAGTTCAAGAGAGAGTGATTGACATCGATCGTTTCCACCCAACAATAGGCTATATACAGTTTTAGAAATGACATGATGTGTTTATTGAGCTTTAGTTCATTTAACTTTTCTTTACTACAACCTTTTGAAGTCGAATCTCACTATTATATTTTATATTTACAAAAATACTGTAGGTATATTTTAGGAGCTGTTTGATTTGGGGTAAGTTTTACTTTTTGATAATATTTGTTTTTCTGAGAGTCTAGACTACATGCAGCTACTGTCACTTGATGCAAAAAGCAGCGGTGGATGGCGTTATGGATATTCCGTCATTTTTATCGTTATCGCAACAAATACCAGGAATTATCGTGATAGAGTTTTAGGGCCATATCGCCCATCTCTAAAGAAGTATTATTTTTTTGTGGCTCAGGTGCTGAACGTTTGATTGCCAAATGCGCTGGAGTTGGGATTTGAATGCATGAAGGTTATAAGTGTGCTTAAATTCCTCCTTTAGCTTCAGCCGTCACAGTAAGAATAAACTTTTGGTTTGTTGGACATCAAGCAGCGCTTGGTGTCCTCCGTTAAACGCTCTCATGTTACTTTTGTGTCACAAGCTGCTGGGTCTGCACAATGTGTGCATAAAACTGAAAACATAATAAATCACAAACTTAACAGTACTGCGCTTTTCTTACTATTTAATTCAAAACAGTCGCATAATAATCATGTAAGCATGCTCTGGTCCGGACAGTAAAGAGATACTGCCATGAGGGGAAGTGGGGACATTGGCACTGTGAAAAAGGCCCGATGCCCGAGTGTCTGACGAGTTAGATCGCGTAGCCGAGATGGATCGTATCCCGTAGCCACCGTGACGGTTTGGGGGCTCTAGTCACGCTCCCAGGGACCAGGACCGTGACCGGGGCTAGGGGTACGATCTGCTTCATCGACCTCCCAGGGGGTGGTTCGATGGCTGGCAGTGCGGATTCCTTGCTGTGGGGAAGCCCCTGGGGAGGAGATCGGCTCTGCTGACTTACCTGCCTGGCGATAATGCAGCACAACGCACTGTCAACTGAGAGTGCTGAGGGCTACTGATTATCCTTGACATTGGGTCTCGCTGTGACGCAATGTCGAGTTGCCAAACACCGTCGTGCAGAGGGTGAGAGCGGCTGTGATAAACACCCAGAGAGAGAGGAAACTCTTAAGAGAGTGGGCTGTTGGGACAGGGCAGGAACCGTCCCGGATCGACCACCCAGCGATGGAATGGCTGGGCATACTCCACCTGGGGGACATGGACGTATCATCTAGCTGTTTCACCCTCGTGGGAAGAGAGGGTGACATAACTTTGTTTGATGTGAAACGTACCGGAAAGGGGGCGTTCCAGGTCTTACTAAGTTCCTCATGCACTTCTGGAAAACACGGCACTGGGGGCGAGCGCTGGGAGAGGCAGTGCGGGCACTGCAACCCAACTCTCACGGCGGCCCGGGAAAGCATGGCTGACATTTCGACGTCCGCTTCTTCCTGGGCTCGTCCCCCTGAGGGAGGGAGCCTGAGGAATCTTCGGAGTCGGATCGCAGTACGTCACCCCCCAATGCTGCAAGAGACATCTCATCATCACGCATCGTGTCCAAATACGTGGTTGAGGAACAAGACGGTGGGACCGTCTCCTGGGGAACGGTCAGACAAGCGAGACGAGGTGCGAACTGTCCGTGAGCCAGTGGCTGGCGGATTAGCGCTCACAGTAACCCTCATATCACCATCGCTGCTTGCCGTAGCGGACGGCAGGGCCGTAGTCCTGCCGTCACGGAACGGGGAGCAGACGAGGTGGTGGCTGAGTCCCGTGGGAACACAGCCACTCATGACACAACGTCTGAATCGTCAACCACCCGCAGTGCGGGCAGGACGTATCCACAACGTCTGCCCCAGCATACTGGAAGCAGACATCGTGTCCGTCCCCCTCCTCGATGAGTGTGTTGCACCCATGAGAACAGCGGGACATGCCACGCTGGAGAAATTTGCTCTTTTAGAGAAAAAAAAAAAAACTCGAACACTTCTGGCACTGCCGAGAAGCCCAGGGGAAGTCGCTGCAGGAAGGGACCGTCCGCTGCACCACATCGTAAGATTCTAGCAGTAATTCGGCGTAGAGTTTGAAGTATCGAAGTCGATCAGTGTGAAGGCTCCGAAGAACAAAAGGTGAATGAATGCAGCACGCCGTCTCCCTTTTATACCCGGAGTCCGGCATGCAAATTTCATTCGCCAATTTCATTGGCCTTTTCTAAACTAGTCAGAAGTTGATAGGTTCTCAAGAGCGAACCCCATCTGTCGGCTCGACACAACGTCGAGAGACCGACAGAAAGGGAACTATGTACATTGCTGTTTCTGGTCCAGTTTTCACAGTTATACAGTAGGGGGCACTGTTCCCAATCTTCTGAAATAGTTCAGCATCCATGGATTCAAAAGCAGCAACTGTTTAACGCTCTTTCAGATTTAATTTCCACATAAATAAATACAAGCCCACAAAATAAAGAATTGTGAAGTTGTTAAGCTCACATTACTGGCTATAGGGTAGGAGGAAGGGATGCCTTCTGGCTATTCATGGGAGGAGGGGATTCCTTCTAAGCTAAACATTCTTTGTCCGAACTGCTATACCTTATTTGGTCATTCTGTGAACCCCTGGACATATGAAACCTGCCAGATGTCTTTTGGCACCGTATATAAAGACTTGCAGTTTCTAGAATAAATGAGTTCAAAAGCTTGATGCCTCTCTGTGTCTTGTTCTTTGTGCTCCCAGATCTGCAGAAGAATTCTCTCACAACATCCAACCTATTTATGATTTGATTTTACTGGTGATCCAAAACACAGAAATAAACTTAGTGTTCGTAAGGAACCATAAATTTAATCTGATTTGGATGAATTCTGTGACACAATATGAGAGTAACCTAGCTCCATTAAAACTGTGATTTAAAAAGAAACTGTATTTTTAAAGAGGAGACTTTTTTCTTTCATTTGAAATATTGTATATACATAGAAGAAAATATGGAGGTCATCAATGTTTTGTAAAAATGCTGGCACTAGCTGGAAACGTAACCAACCGGCAGGGAAAGAGTTAATATTCCCCCCGAAATTAATAAGTAGATTGTATTTTAGAATACAAATACAAAAAAAGAAGCAAAGAATTACAAACATCAGAGAAAAATGCTGGGATACATTGGTAGGAAATTGACAAGTTTGACAGTTAAAGGTGACATTAAGTGCTATAATCGGGTCCCCGGTGTATCTGCCAACCCAGAAAACATGAAAAAGGGCTACCCACAAACTTTGTTTTGGTGAGCCTTTCTCTGCAAGCATGTGAGAAAAACAAGCCCATGCGACATCTTGCTCCCCTATCTTATTATAATATTACCAGCCCTTCATCTGCCCGTTTCCACCCACAGCGCTGCCACAGTTGTGGTTTTCACAAGCGACATAGGTGTATCAGTTCTAACGGCATCGCAAAATGAACTGTTCTTTCATTTACTGAACACACCAGCATCACAGAGCACTTTTTAGAAGTCCCAACCTTCCAGTCCCCTTTCAATGACGAAATAACTCAAATACATGAGTTTCACGGAAGAAATAACAAAAATGGAGGGTGGCAAGCAGCCGCGGCTCATCTGTATGGGCAGGTGAGGCAGTGCCCCTCCAAAATAATCTTCTATAGAAATATAGAACTGTATATAAACTGAATCTAGAAAGATTGTTAACTCAAAAATGTGTTCTGAATTATTCAACAAATATTTTCGGGGGTTCTTTGTCATTCTAAGTCGTAAAATGAGACGAATATATGCAGAAATTTAGCGCTTGGCTTCCGCAGATAGGGTTAGAAATGTAATGAACTTTAAGCAGGGTGGAGAAACTCTGAGCCCTCGCGAGCTCAACAGCACCCCATGGTTTTCCCAATGTAAATCTGTGGCGAGAAATGAAAGTGCAGCCTGGTCTGATAGACAGAATTGAGTTTGTCCCTCTGCTTTTTACGTAACGTGAATGTAGTTCCAGACAAAGCTATATCAATCCTCGTTAGTAAAGTGTGTGTCATTCTGCATGAGTGCAGGAGTTCAGCAAATGAATCAGATCAACACGGCGAGTGATGAAAATCTTCTTGAAGGTAATAATAAATCAGGTTTCTCCCTTAAGAAAATGAACTATGGTTTTATTATAGCAAAAGTGCACTAACCCTGTTTTTTGCAGACTGATTGCCTTTTATACACAGTTTAACTACATGTAGCCTATGATGTTTAAACTATGCTTTCTGTAGCACAATGCGGTAATCTTAAATTTGCTAACATGAAGCAGCGACCTGAAAATGCTTACATAAATAAATCACCATCACATTAGTAAAAGTATAAATCGTTAAGTCCTCCTGTGAAAAGCTTGTAAGTAAATATAACCCTGCAGTAAAGATAGAGACGGTCTACATTCTAGAAAGTGAAACCGCATTGCAAAATAAAAGATAATTACAAAACCAAAAATTGTATATTAAATGTTATTATAAATACCTGTAAATGACTCTTTTGTGTTTTATTAACCCAGACCCCAATGCAGTCAGTTACATTTAATTATACAGAGAACTTTCAGAGACCTTTGTTTTTCAGAATTTTTAAAAACTTGTTTATCATCAAACACAATAGTAAAACATTGTTATGTGTACTTTAAGATTTCGTTCAACATGTGGTTGTAGAGCCTGCCATTCAACATTTGAGCACCCCCTTCAGGCTGAATTACACAGAGACACTAGACCTCCACCTACATTTATAGCCAGGAGCCTCTATTGGTTGCAAGAAATGGGTGTGAAAAACGAGAGACGGCCACAGGAGTGTTGACAGACCTGCTTCAAGCCGGAATGAAAACAATGTGTTCAGTTTTAAAGACGCAACATGTTTGTCCTGTGTACAACAGAAAACAAGGTGTATGGTTTTAATGTGTTTGTTTAAAGACAAGATACTATTTGACACTTTCTAAAATTGTCGACTGGCTCACACACCCATGTGCTTTCTGCTGGAAAGGTTGAGGAGACTAGCAGCTCATTTAAATTTAAAGAGACGCGTGTTTTTCCTTCCATACAAAAATGGACATTCAGGGCATTGTATAATAAAAGATATGTGGTATATTTTCAGCAGAAACTTCACAGACACATTCTGTGGACCTCAAGGTTTACACTTGTGTAAAAGTAGATACAAATGACACCTTTAAAGTGTCTATAATGTTGACAGAAACAGAGACCTGATAGAGGTGTGAAGTGTGTAGATTGTAGAAATGTCTGCCGTTTCTTGACAAGGATCCCATTTACACAGCATTCCTCTCGGAGAAAAAGTCATGACACAGCTTAGGTTCTGTGGAATGGGTGGTGGATCTTTAAAGATAAAATAAATAACAGCAGTTAAAATGTATCCAACAATTCAATCATAAAAATATGAATGTAGGGTAGACATTAAACATGTATTATCTTATTACATTTACATTTATGCATTTGGCAGATGCTTTTATCCAAAGTGAATTACATTGCATTGAATTATACATTTCTGACTATATGCAATCCCCTGGGATCGAACCCATGACCTTGGGTGCCATGTTCTAACCACTGAGCCACATTATTAAAATGTATTATATATCAATAATTTAGCCAACAGACAGCAAGAACCAAGGAAATAGAGATAAAAGAAAAGACAGCAAATATTGAATACCTAAATGAAATACACTCAATGTCATTAACCAGCTTAAAGGGGACATCAAATGCTTATTTTCCACAAGTTGGTTTGACCACTGGTGTAAAACAACACACTTCTCACCGGTTCGATGCCTGTCTCTTTAAATGATAATGAGCTACTGCTCACCCCAAATCTCTGTTCTGACTGGGTTTCGGCCGTCATAAACGTGAGCTAAGTAGGGTGAGCGATTGACCACTACTTTCAGACTGGCTGCGTTTGCACTGGTGGGCACAGAGCTAACTAAATGATACATAAGTGAACCTTTTATCCGATGTCCCTTTTAAGGCCTACTCTTCCTGAGGTTCAAATCAAAACAGCAATGTTTCAAACATACTACATCCATTGTTGCCTTGTGGCACATATATTCATTCATTTATGACAAGCACTAGAAACACTACAGTAGAAAAGAACTGATGGAGAGGGAACCTGCTGTGAAGGATACATTGGAAAGGTGGCCAGCACTCTTTATGGAGAGTCAGGTTAGTAAATATTATTGTATTGTATTGGGTTCATATTGTGTCATTAACTTGTTCTGTTGAAATAAAAGAGCATAAAAAGTAATTCATACTTTTACATTTCAGTGAAAAGTGATTGCTAAATTGATGATCGTCACTTTTTTTTAGATTCTGTCAGAGTTCAGTCTTATATCTAGGGCTGTAGTCAAGTCCACCATTGTCGAGTCCAAGACAAGTCCAAGACCAGGACTAGTCGAGACCGAGTCAAGTCCGAGTCCAAAGAGGTTCGAGTCCAAGTCAAGTCCGAGTCCAAAGAGGTTCGAGTCCAAGTCAAGTCCGAGTCCAAAGAGGTTCGAGTCCAAGTCAAGACCGAGTCCAATTGAGACAGTCAAGACAGAGACAGAAAAAAATCATGACTACAAGACCACATACTTAACTATTGATAATTTATGTGATGCAAGAGACAGCATATCTTCTATTCTAAGATAATCATTTTCATTATTGTTTGTAATGATCAAAAAGCAGATAAAATAAGGTCATTTTATTTTTACTATATAGGTATAGCACTAAAGTCACAAAGCCGAAGTGTAACTGTTTATTACTTTTTTAAGGAAGTTTTGTATCAGCCCTCCTAACAGCAAGGTTGTGCAGCAATGAACACTTTTGTGCGTGTGTGTGGCGCCTGCCCGTGCACGTGCGTGTTCGATAGAGGAGCCGCTAGAAGGAGCAGAGGCTCCACGGCTCGTTTATAAGCACGTCGGTGCCCATCCTTAAATAACATGTTCATCACAATGACAATAAAAATACGATCAATCTTATCTTTAAGCCCTACTTTCCAAACTTTCTAAAATACTCAAATGCAATGCTAACTCTGAAACATGGCATTAACTTACCTCTCTTTGTGATGCCTTTGCAGGTGTCTTACGAAATTGGATGTTGTCCCACATGTTTCGGGGAAAGTTTTGTTGCAAAAAGTTTCCTTTTAAGCGCACTGTCGATACATTTATTATGGTTTGTGAAACCAATCTGTATTATGCCGCTGCTCGCTGACATCGTGCCTGATGAATGATTGACGCTGGTTCGCGCCGCGGACGAATCGTTCATTTGAACTGGTTCTTTCTTTTTAGTGAACCGGTGGAACCAGTTCAGCTGAATCGTTCCCGTTTAGCGTCTCCCGTAAACACTTAATATTATCCACAAATTAATTCAGTTATTCACTTTCTGGCGTGCATGACAGTCCCGCGGACTTGAACCAATATACCGGAGTTATTTAATTACAACATCAGCACACACTGAACTGAACTGCTGTGTGAGAAGAGAACTTATGAGCACGCGCAGCTCTCGTTCTAGAGTCGAGAGTCGGCAACAGTTTTCGGATCATTAGTTTTCGGATCACAAGAATATTGCTCTATCAATGTTTTGTTTTGAAGGAGAAAATACAACATATATCGCTGGACTCGGACGAGACCGACTAGAACATTTTCGAGACCAATGACCAAGTCCGAGACAATTCCGAGTTCAAATACCAACGAGTCCAAGACAAGTCCGAGACCATTAAAAAACGTCTCGAGTCCGGACTCGAGTCCGAGACCGGACTCGAGTACTACAGCATTACTTATATCTGGCAAAGACCTACAAACCGAATTATTTCAAAAACTGGACCATTGACATCTCACAGCCAAAGGGGGAGACATTGGCTCTAAACTTAAGAAGAATCTGCAATGGAATTTCAACAGAAAATAATGTAAGCTCCACAGACTCCCAAGTTCTTGTCTTTTGCAAGTGTTGTTTGCTCTGTGTTGTGTGTATGCTATTAAACTTTTTTTAAAATATTTTTTCAGAAATCTGACATCATTGGGAGACGAACAGCAGATCTGCATGGCCTTCCACTCCTTCTTGGAGAAGACCCCACTGATTTTTACAAGACATGTGTTTTGTTCTCGTATTATGGGGCTTTCGCACCGCAGTTTGGAAAAAAATAAGTCAAAGAAAGAACAGAAAAGAGGAGAAAAGAACGTAAAAGAAAAGTAAGACAAAAGAAGGTTAGAAATGACAGAAAGAAAGAAAAGGAAGTCAAATGTGTTATAGAAAATTAAAAACCAATAGAAATCATGTAGAACAAAGTGTCAACGTTTAATAAATTATTTTTAGAAATTATAAATTTAGATCACTTTTCAAGTGACAAATTAGCAGTATCAGAAGAGGTTTCAATTTTTACAGCTGGCCTTCAGTTTCTATTTTCTTTTCGTATATTTAAACACTTAACATGCACCAAGCCCATGGGCAGGCCAGAAGGGATCCAATGGAGTTTTGAGGTTTCATCACAAGCTATTTTAAATACTTTATATATTGGTTAAATATTTGCCAAACCCACATGCAGACGTTAAAAGTGACTAATGATTTATGAAAAAAATGAAAATTAACAAGTTTGGAGATTCCAGGTTTCTGTCGGACAGTGACAATATGTTGTCTTAAAATATGTTGTTAATTATTTTGACTAAATTTTTATTTCATTTTTAGGACTATGATGATGAAGAAGGCAATTCAAGCGTCATATTGACATTGATCCCTAAGGACTGTGAAACCATACCTTACTCGCTGAACCTTGACGCCACAACCACTGCCATCTTTTTGGAAGGCACAAGTGTAATGGATGGAATCTTCCCCAAGCCATCCTGTGCCTCCTTTTTGGTCTCTTTTATACTCTGAATTTAGAGTACCCTCCATGAAGAACAACTATCTAACATTCTAATGCAGTAACGTCACTTTTCTCCAATTCTACATTTAACTTTTTGTGCAAAGTTAAAGATGTGAAAAAGTTACATTGATCTTTTATCTTTCCAGAGTGCAACACAGCAGTGGTTCCCAACCTGGGGTCTGCGACCCCCTTAGGGGGGCGCCAGAGTTCACATCAGGGGCGCCTGAGCTGACATGCTTTGAGGTTAAATAAAGCTGCATAAATGTTCCACTAATCATTTTAAATAAAAACATTTTTGTATGTTTTAAAAAAATCATGTGTTTACAATGCCAAGATAATGCAGTCAAAAATAGTTATATCTTGTATAAAATAATTATTTTAATTTTTCTGGCTCCATCGGTAGACATTCACATGGGGCTTCACAGTAGCCGGACGCACTGTCATTGGCTGTTCTCGCTATGAGACTCACATGAGAAACTCTGTCAGGCGTCAACGTTCGTGTTAACATAAATTCAAAACGGAAAAATAGCAGAGAAACGTAAATGCGGTGATTCTTCGTCAGAAATAAAGGAAAAAGTTTAGACGCTATTACAAAACCTACATAATTTAAGGTTTTATTGAAGGACAAGACAAGTCTCGGCCAGAATGTGTGTTCTGTGGTGAAAAATTGGTAAACGACAGCATGAAATCAAGCAAAATGAAAAGACACCTTGTAAAAATAAGCAGTAATTGATAATTGTAGTAATTGATCTCTTTATGCAAGTACAGCAATGTTAATGTTTAACAGTTCTTTCATAACTTTCAGTATACTCTGAATGTTCATACAATAACCTGAAAATAGCCTGAAAAATAACCTGAACATTTATTTGAGTATTCAAGTAAAAATGTCATTAAAATCTTTTATATTACTCATATTTAACCATTTCATTAAATGTATTATTCAATTATTTAATTTAATTTATTGATATTTACTATCTATATATGTGTGTTTGAGTAGCAGTTATGTGTGTATACACACACACACACACGCACACACATATGAGGGTTGGGGGGGCTCCGATTGTCATATATGTACGTGGGGGGGCCCCAAGGAAAAAAGGTTGGAAACCACTGCAATACAGTATGTGCAGTTTATCTCAGAATTGTTGACATGTCAGAAGGACTTGAATTAACATTTTTGTTAATGTTTTATATAAAATAAATGACTTTGTTGTTTCGCCAATGATCTGTTGTCTGTCTTTGTCTTTAACAACTTAGAGGTTTGAGTACTACTTGCTTGAGAAATTTAAGGTAATCAGTTTCCACACGTTTTTCTAGTAATTTGAACTAATAGACATGTTGAAATAACTCTTTTATTTGAGTTCTCTGTGTTAAGCTTAAATTAAATCTGTAAGTTTTACTAAGTTTCCTTTACTCAAGTTTTCAGGTACTTTTTGCAAATACAGAAGTTAACTATACAAAGTTGTTGTAAGCTTCATCAACTTAAAAATGCTGAATGAATTTACTTGAAAATTCTGAATCAGTTTCCACAGTTTTTGTAAGTAAACCCAACTTATTACTTTTTACAGTGTAAATGGGGGTGAGATTCCAGGATATGGGATGCATTTACAATTGTCGTTTCATGCTTTGTTGTAACCTGAATGCTTTGTTTTTTATTTGAGGGGACTGCCCCCTCAAATGGCTATATGTGCAATGTGTTTTCTAATGTTAGTTGGATTTGATGACTGCAGCATCCTAGCGGTATGCTCTGACTCTACAATAAGGACTACTTGCTCAAGGAAATCCAAGTCTCCTGGTCTTCACTGGAAAAACGTTAACAATACAATACATTAAAGGAGCTGTAGGTACAGCCTGTCAAATGGGTCACCAACAGGGGGCAGTTGTGGCCTACTGGTTAGATAGTCAGAATTATAACCAGAAGGTCACCGATTCGATTTTTAGAGCCAGCAGGTAGTGACTGACATTTGAGCAAGGCACCTAACCCCCGTTTGCTCCCTGGGCGCTGCATTGATAGCTTCCCACTGCTTCGGGGGTGTGTTCACAACTTGCAGTGCGTGTGTTCACTACTCACTGGATGGGTTAAATGCAGAGGTCACATTTACAAATTTACACAGTTACAAATAGGTCACTTTCACTTTCAAATGAAATATGTGGGCTGTATGATTATTGATAATAACATTAGTGATTAATCATAATTTAAAAAGTTTCTCACGTTTCACTTCGACGATGCTTCCACCCACTATTTGGCAGTTGGTTTCTACACAAATTCCACAAGTAATTTCAGCGCTTGTGCCCAGATTGTTAGGAATAAATGCAGCATAAGTCCCATTCCTCTCCAGGTAAGTGAGATTGGTGGGGACTAAATTGTTGTTAATCTTCCATTCCACGCGAAACTCTTTGCCTTTAGTCAGTGGGCATTCATTGTTGATGAGGCAGGACGCTGATATGGACGAGCCTACAGCCACCACAGAAGCAGAAGTGTTTACCTCGCCACAAACCAATGCTTGAGCCACTGTGGGTATTAAATAAATATAACATGAATTCGCATGTTTTAATCCTTCTCTTAAGTGAATTCTGATCATAGTTTAGCTAACTACACAACGTTCCACTCCCCAATTGTGATGAAATAGCATTGCGTGTTACATGTTCCCAACAACATCTTCTAAAAAAAACTATTTCAAAATATGTGGGGAGCTATTGCATGACACCAAAGAAACAAATGGTATCTTAACACGTAACTAAATCTGAATTATTTTACTTAATAAGAATAGGAAAGAGCAGGGCACAACATAACGCAACATACACATATTTGCTACAAATGAACAATGAAATTTACATAGTTTTCATTTAATTCTTGTTATTTTACACTTAGAGGCTTACTTGTTACACTATTACAACTAACCCCACAGTGTGAATATATTTTGTTAAGGCCTAGTTAACCGTTGCTAGGAATGGCTGACATGTTTCAATATGGTGCTATATCTTAGGCAACAAGAAAGTTATTTGGATCATTTAAGGTTAGATATGCTGACTTATACACCCAACTCGCAAATAGAAAAAAACATATGTTGATTAAATTTACTTTCATTCCTCCAAAATACTCTTTGTCCAATATCTCCATGAATACACATCAAAACTTTACACAAATTCTCAGAGGAATGTCATCTGAAAGTGAGAGAATAATACCAAAGTGCTTATTTCTTAACCATGTGTTACTAGTTAAAATATGTGTTATAACTAACTGCATGCTAGTTTGTGCCCCTAAATAACAATAAAAATAATTAAGAAAGATCAAAGTAAATTAAAACAAAAATGAAAGAAAACCATTCATTATCATTCGACTGTAAAGATGATTCACCTTTTAACAAGGCAGTGATCCATATCCATTAGACGAGTACTGATAGCCAGACTGATGCCATGCTCATTAAGGCTGAAAGAAAAGAAAACATTTAATCTTAACTATTTAGTGATGTTTTTAAATGAGTTGATAATAATTAGCAAGACTTTAAATGAGTAAATGAAAAAAGAAAAGAAAATGGAGACAAAAAGATATCTCTATAATAATAATAATGGTAACACTTTACATTAAGGTACCCTTTATGAAGCATTTTATAACTTTTTATGATTTAAATGTGTTCATTAATGATTGATAAGTAATTTACAAATGCATTATAAAGCAGTTAAAACTGCATGAATAAAAAGAGGGATTCTAACGAAATACCTGCCAAAAAGTGAGCCATTTTTAACTCACATGTTATAAATGCTTAATAAATATATTTATTCATTATTTATTTGACTCGAAAGCAGATTCATTATTATCTTGATGTTGTTGATGTTGCAAAATAGGCTGTCAGACTGGACATTGTAGGGTGTTATGTTGTTTATCTTATACCTTCTCACTATTTGTAAGGTATTTCGTTAGAATTCCATTTTTATTCATGCAGTTATAACTGCTATATAATGCATTTGTAAATTACTTATTAATCATTAATGAACACATTTATAAATGCTACATAAAGGGTACCTTAATGTAAAGTGTTAATATAATAATAATAACAATAACATTCATTAGTCTTAAGTCTCAAAACTAATACTTTTTCTCTAAAAAAGGAATTTCAACTACATCCTTTTAACTTAAAATCTGTAAAATCTGCACAATCATTTGTAGAATAAAGTATTAAAAGACGTATTAATAAAAATATTCTGAAGTATCCAGTATTTAAATAAAGAATGTAACATCCAACATAAAAACAATGCATACTCAAGAGTGTTGAAAAGGCATCTGGAGAACGAAGGATCACATTGAAACTTCTCGTTTGCAGTTGAATGAGTCTGTGGCTGTGGCTGTCGTGAGGAAAGATCTCTGCCAGACTGTGCTGTTTGTTCCTCTGTGGTATATTGTTCTTTCCTTCTGAACCACAAGCAAACTGAAGCAGGAAATGTCACGCTCTTATGAAACCATTCTACACACGTCTTTCTGTTTCTGATGTTCAATATCGAAAAATACTATATATTGTAATCTCAAAATTAAACTTTCAGTTTTTTTACAAGTTCTGAAAACCTTCCGCATTTTTTAAATCAATTACATTATTATTAGTATACTAAATGCATAGAAACGTACAATTGTTTTACTTAGCATCTAGTATATAAATGAAGTACTGTATCTTTATCAAAAAATATACTTCAAACAAACATTTTAAACTTACTCTAATTTGTTGTGGCTATTTATTTTTTGATTTATCGAAAATTGATTATTCATTTAGGAATATCTATTAGGTCCAGGTAATTTAATTTTCATTAAATTACAAAGAACTGTACTTTTATTAAAGCCCATTTTAATAATTTATCTCAAGGTTCTATTTTTTTATTTAAGTGAAGAAAGTTTTTACACGAAATTAAATTAATTCAAAATAAATTATAGTTTAGTTGGGTTAACACAATAGTTTGCTTAGGTTAAGTTACTTTACTGTTCTTTACTTAATGTTTAACTGCATTGGTCAAAGAAAATTTCCAAAGAAAAACCACATGTGCACTCATGATGCAAGCACGCAGAACAGTTTCACGAGCAGATACGCACCCTCGCAAGAGCGCATTGTGAGCGCGCAGAACAATATCTGTGCGCAGAAAAGAATCCTCGCAAGAGTGCATTTTCGCAACCAGGCTCTGTGACGAACGCGTGCGCAATTCTCTCTATGCACTCGCAACTGTTCAACACTCGCTCGCTCTTCAAGTTGACTTTGGAGGCGGGACAATAGCAGATTTCTCTGCTCCTTTAATTGGTCACTTTAAATATGCAGTCACCTACAGTCAGGGGCGCAATTAAAAGTTTCGAGGGGGGTATGCAAGACAGAATTTTGGGCCCCCCTCTTCAGATTCATTTTTTAAATGAGTGATTTTAATAATAAAATGTTATATAATTATAGAAATGTGATTAGGCAGTTTGCTACAGTATTGGACAACGGTAGGATAAATTATATGCATTAATGCAAACATACAAATGTCTCACAAAACGATATTATTCAGTGTATCTTCATTTTTTTATTAAAACATAAGGCATTTTCAATAAGAAAGCCGTAAAAAGACAAAACTATATAAATATAAACATATCAAGTACCACAACAAGCTTCTATGTTTAACATTAAACTGAGTCTTGTACTGTAGACAAACCTCATTCACTGGTTTTTTTATTCAGGAGTAAACACTCTCATGGAATAAAAATCCATCCAATTTTTTTGTAAATTGTTAAATTTCATTAGAGCGCACATAAACACATGCACAACAACAAGCTTATAAGTTACCCGAATAACTCGTAACAGTTTTAATCAGTCTTAGTTTTGGCAATGTCAAAAAAGAACACCATACCCATATTTAATTAGTCTATAACACAATTAAACGTCTTGATTTCTTGTTTGCATTTTTTTAAAAAGGACGTGGATCTGCAATGCAAATTGGACGATTTTTTCAGGAGTAAACACTCAAATAATATTCCTTTCTATTTTCAGTAACACATTACATTTCATTTAGGCGGTAACAACAAAGAAATAAGCCTATGAAACGTAAAAGATGTACACCACCTCTGCAAGCTTAAATACTAACGGAATAACTTGTAACAGTTTTTAGTTTGGGGAATAGGCTACAAAAAAAACAACACGATAGCCTCATTAACAATGTAAAAAGGAAAAACATTTCAGAAATGTCAAAGGTAGGTTTTAACACCTGATTAAAATCGGGAACGTCTTGATTTCATGCTTGCCCAGTTGTCTAAAATTTCCTCAAAGGGTGTAGAACGTGCAACTTTGTGCTCTATTGATATGACCGCAAGATGAGATAAACGGTCTTGGTCCATTGTAGCCCGCAAATAGCTTTTTATGAGTTTCAGTTTACTGAATGACCTCACTGCAGAGGCTACCGTGACAGGCAAAGTAAGAAACATTCTCAATGCAACAACTAAATTCGGAAATACGGATTCAAGATTTCTCTTAAGTGTAAAGTTAAGTTTTTCATTTGCGGTTTTGCACTCAGACAGAAGACCACTCGCACTGCAGACTTCGTGAATTAAGTCTTTCGAAACATCCCGCTATGTTGCTGCATAGCACCTTGCAGATTCTTCTAATTCATCCTTTGACATTTCATTCATTTGCAGAATAAAACGAAATTTCTCTGAAATATGACCAAGATTATCAAATCTGCTGTTAAATTCACTGCTTATGGTGTCAACGATTACATAAAACACTGTTTGTTTAAATTTGAGTTGGACGTTTGCATCCTGGTCATTTGGTTTACCAGCCCTGAATTCATCATGAAATGATTTGTGCTTTCTGTTGCGCTTCTGTACAAACTCTGTTGAAACATCAAATTCTGTTGCTAAAAGACGAGCAACTGACACAGATTTTTTGAACCCATCCTCTCTGTACTGGGAAAAGAACTTTTTCAGTCTTTCAATCAACATAACAGCTGTATCCAGCGAAATCTCGGCAGACTGCATGGCGATGCTGGCGCATGTGATTTCTGTCAGCATGTCATTCCAAATAACAAGACAAGTCATAAATTCCATAGTCTGTATTTCATTTGACAGTGCACGCGCCTCTGAAGAGATTTTGCCATCTTTAGACTCATGCTCAAGATTTTCCAAAGCGTCAAGTACGCCACCGAGCTGAGACCTCAGAGCTTTAATTGAGTCCAATTTTGCCTCCCATCTTGTATCGCTGAGGGGCTTTTATGTTATGTCAACAAATCGTTTCAGAATGTCCCAGCGTTTCACTGATGATGCAAATATAGTGTACAGTCTTTGGACAGTTCCGAAAAAATTCAAACATGTTCTATTGGAAGAGGCAGCATCGCACAACAGCAAATTAAGACTGTGACTGGCACATGGCATAAACAATGCATGTGGATTCTTTTCTAGAATCAAAGCTTGTACCCCTCGATGAGTTCCTCACATATTTGATCCGTTATCATAACTTTGACCCCGACAATTCAGAAGGTCAAGCCCTAAATTTTCCAATGTGGCAATTAAAGTCTCTGTAAGGCCTTGACCTGTTGTGTCTTTAACTGCGCTGAAGCCCACAAATGATTCCTCTATCTTGGCCTCTTTGTTTTCATCAATGTCAACGTGTCGAATTATGACTGAGTCTTGCTCTTGCTTGGACACTTCGGGCATGCAATCGAACTCGACAGCATAATATTTTACATCTTTAACTTGCTTACTGATTTTCTGTAACACACAGTCTTCCATGGATTTTAAGAATTCGTTTTGTGTAGACCAACTTAAATAGGAAGTACATTTTTTTTCTGTCAATGTTTTTTGCACGTGTTGAGCCATGACAGTGTCATAACGGGCTAAAAGTTCGATTAATCCAAGGAAGTTTCCTTTTCTTGCATTTCCAATTATTGCATTTTTACCTCGTAAAGGTAAGTTCCTCTCTGCAAGAAACAAAATGCATTCCAGCACCCTGGTCAGCATTTGTTTCCATTTCGACTTTTCTTCTTCAATCGCAGTCTGAAGCTGGTTGTCAATGCATTGTCCAAGTCTTAACTTACTTTCAAGTTCTTTCCACTCTAGGTAAGCGTCTATGTAGTTGTGCCCTGTTTCGTGTTGCTGTAATCTACTTGACAGACATCGCCACTTTCCGTAACCTTTTATGAAGTGGTTGTTGTGTGTTTTTTCTCCACTGAAAACTTTGCACGCAAAGCAGTACACTTTGTTTGTTTGATGGGAAAACATTAACCAGTCCCGTTCCACTCGTTCACCATTTGCTAATCGTCTAAAGCAGTAAGCTTTTGAAAAACATCTATTATTCTCCAGCGATCTTGGGAACGGCCCATTAGGACATTTTGAAGGACCACTCTTGGTCAGCATTATACGAAATGAATCAGTAACTTTAGCCGCACAAGGCCAGGTTGATGGATCCGTGTCACGATTAAGCAACACTAACCCTAACTTACGTTCTCTGCTTCTTCACTTTGCTGTTTCTCGCTGTCATCGGTGAGACTGGTGGTGGGCTTGCACGGTCTGCTAATGGACTGTCCTGCTTCACTCTCACCGGCAGCCGGAATGTTATGCACATTAGCATCAAATGTTGTGGCCTCCTCTTCGCTAACCCGTAGTCCTGATTTTTTTAGATCGTCATCGCTGGTTCTGTTACTGTCTTGAATGTTCTGTGCTGTTTCATGCCTGCATATTGTCGATTGTTTGTCGCTAATCTGTTGCCCTCCTCCGGTGCTAACATCGACACTGAGGCAGTCGCTATTAACATCCAAGTTCTTTCCCTCCGTGTTACTGCAGTCATCAGAAATATTTGGCTTATTCTTCGCAAAGACCCACTTTGTAAGAGAGTTTCTTAATTTTTTTACCTCTTTATCCTTACTTTTTTGATTTTTCGTTTTTGGGCACCTGACAAATGCTTGTTTCGGTCCATCGTTACTTTTTAAGTCAACGTCTGCCGCGCTGTTTTTTTAAGAGCGTCACGTTCACGTAACACTTTAATTTACAATAGTTTAATTTTCATTTAAAGGAAATAATTTTTCTTTCACTTTAGTGTTATTAACTGACATGTATTTGTGTATGTACGAAAAAAAAGTAACTAACTGCAAAAATTAAAAAGGGATGATTGTGGGGCCCCCTAGCGTGTGGGGCCCATATGCACGGCATACTCTGCACCCCACCTAACGGCGCCCCTGCCTACAGTCTCTGACCTGTGTCTTACCTAATGACTAGTGTTACCTAACTGCCTTAGCTATGTGTTAGTATTTGATTAAGTGACATGTGATTAGAATGCTCCACTCTCGTATTACAATGTTTGACAAGTCAAGCAATATTCGCCACCCTCACGGTCCGAGGCGGTGCAGTATGGTCTGAGGGGGTGTGGCATCTTCGATCATGGTGCTCACAGATGAAGATTGTTGAGGGTGCTGAGACGGCTTTGGCTTCTCAGCCCCCAGGTTCCATTGCTTCCAGAAGGGATTCGGGAGCCCACCCATCTGGCAGCACAATGCACTGCTCTGCTAGTTTTCAAGCAGAAGAAATAGAGGAGTTTCACGAAAATGCTCTTTCCCTAGGCTATGAGGAGCTCTTGGAGGATGTTGCCTGGGTGGTAGCCAAACTTAACATTGACTGGCCTATAGAACAGCAAGAATAGGTGAAGTCTGTAAACAAACTGGATGAGAGGTTTTTAAAGAAGCAGGTACAGCCTTAACGTCAAGGGTTGCCATTCTTTCCCGATTTGCATGCTGAGGTGTCAAAATCGTGGAAAAAGCCGTTTTCATCACGTATATCCTCCACGTCTTGTAGTTTCTCTACCTTGTTAGGGGCTAGAGAAAATGGTTATGGCATGATGCCCAGAGTGGAAGATACTTTAGCCACATATCTTTCACCAGAAACGGCATCACTCATAAAACCCCGACATTGCCCACCAAACCTTGTCGTGTTACATCTAATTTGGTGTTAGGGTTGGCAAGGGGTATGTGGCTGCAGGTTGGCTGGGGTAGTAGAATAGAATAGAATTGAATAGAATACAGTGTTTACCAGTGAATACAGTGTAGGCTAAACGTCAGGCGGCCGCTTCTCATAATTACATACCTCACCGCTCCTAGCCATCCACAAGCTCTTGTTGCTCCCTACAATCTCAGGAAACCATGGTTACAGTCATAACCTGAGACATTTTTCCATTTCAGAATGTGTGGTATGTCAACCCGAGAAAGCGAGGTAACTCAAGACCGTTTCAAAAAGAGAGGTCACTTAGGCCCAATCCCAATTCTATTTTCTACCCCTTCGCCTACCCCTTGCCCCTTGAAACAAAGTGGCAAGGGGAAGGGTTACACATTTTCTGCTAAGAAATGGGACACCACTACTACACTGGTATACGTCATCATACGTTGTTGCTAGCTCCTAACATTACATCAGAGGATGTTAGGGCGCCGATGCACCGGGTATATGACATATAAATATATTTTCTAATAACGTGCAAACAGTGCTGTCCGCTAGCAAACTTTAGCGTTTTTTTTTTGCAAACGTTAAAATAAAATCACCGTAAATACAAACACAAGATTGAATGTAACATAAATAAAATGAAAAATTGTCATAAAAATCCATATTAATGGCAAGAATTACTTACATTTGGGTCTGCTTGCTCGAGTGAGCAGCCATGTTGGAAATTTCTCTTAGCCCTTCATTTGAAGAGGACCCGGAAAATCTTCATTTGAAGGGCTATCTGGCCCTTCCACTTACCCCTACCCCTCCAACCAAAAGAGAATTGAGACACCTCTACCCCTTCACGTGAACGTGCCAAACGGAGGGGTAGGGGAAAGTGTAGGGGTAAGGGTGAAATTGGGATTGGGCCTTATACTCAGAGTCAGTAACCATAGTAACTTACTCTGTGTATCTGGTCGGGAGCACCCAGAGTTTCTTTTGATCTCTTCCCCCTTTATAAAGTGCAAGTTATGTACCTTTTTCATTTAATTAAATCAATCATTGCACACAGATGCCATTTAAGTGACTGAAATTTCACATGTGCTTTTATAGAGGATCCTGTACATGATTAATTCATAAGGAGGTACATTTATTTCAGGAGAGGATTTTAGGACCCTAGTGGATTTTTGTCATTTCCCCATCCATTTTTATTCAAACTGTAGCCTAAGTTGAACTTGTTATGCTCTAAAAATCAGAGCCGATTATTTCTCTTATACTTTCTTTCAAGTGGTAGTTTTCTAATTTCTATTTTTTTTTGGTGCCGCATCTCACAGGAGAGACTGCTCAGTGCTTGTGATTGCTCCACTTGCCTGATGTCACGTGACTCCTGCTGTGCTGCTGCAGCTCGTGCTGAATGGAACAGACGCGCATCACTTCATAACTGTAGGGTTCTTTCCTGACTGAACTACATTTATTCGAGAGATTCTTTTTCACATTATGCTACTTGAAGGGGCGGAACAAATTACATCGAGGGTCGGGTTCGGCCCACAGGACGCCGATTGAATAGCCCGGCTTTAAAGTGAACATCAGGTAAAATTAAAAAACACAGCCGGTGTGAAAGGACAATGAGCGTGCGCTGCAAACGCTCTCCCTATGCTCTGCTCACACGTAAACATGTATGACGTCTTCACAAACCTAACCATCACAAAAATTAACCAGGGTTTTATACAAATGTTACCATTTAATCATGTTAAATCCACCTTGTTGCTAAAAACATGACTTTTAACACATAAGTGTGTCTTTAATTGTCTATAACCAATTATTTGTAAATGTTTGTGGTCTCTTTAGGGGTTTGGGTTAAGTATTTAAACAGTGCAAATGTGTCGTCCGAAAGGTCTCTGCCAGACCTTTCCAGCGACATATCGTTTAACCTCCTGCGACCTTCCTACACCGAGCTAGTGCCCCGAATAGAAACGCGTATCGAAAAATTATGTCGGCCCAGGAAGGTCGCAGCAGGATGAGGTCATTGTGTCGGATGACTCGACGAGACCTTCTCAAACGCATCCGAGCACGTGCCACTGCGACCTTCCTGGGCCGAGATAATTTTTTGGTAGCCGTTTCTATTTTGCGCCCTCTATCAGCGGCGGAAGGTATAAGTATGTCGAGCTTGGAGTCGTTGGAAAGGTCTCGGCCTTACCTTTCCAACGACACCTGTGTCATCTTTATATTCCGTTCCTAGCAGGAGTCATGGCCTCTCAACATTTTGGCCTTTGGATGGCGCTGTCTCTTGAACTGTGGGTCCTGCTGCCTAATGTCACATATCGTTTGAAATGACTCATTGAGACCTTTCGAATGACTCCTAGAGTGAGTTATGGGTGAACGAATGTATTTTGGAAAACAGGACTTTTATTTTTTTGCATTGTTGAAAACAGTTCTAATTTTTTTTTAAATGCAGAGTACGAGAAAATTGTTGTTTTGGAAAAGTGTTAAAGTTTATGCTTTGTGAGTAAACGGGACTTCAATTTTGAAGTCCCATGAAAGGAAGTGAAAGTGAAAGCGGAAGACTCAGTTTGCCTTAGTTGGAAAAAGGGTCGAAATGGATGGGTAAGTTCATTTTAATGTTCATTTTGGGTTGTAAACATTGCAATGTGACAAACCCTACTGTTATATGGCGTGTTTTATTCGTTTTTAGTGATGAAAATGGTCCGTTTTTCAACGCTTCCACCGAAAACACGGAGAGACTGTTCAGACAGTTTTTGGATTTCGTCAGTGTCGGTAACTTCCTCCGAGACGAGGACGTCCGAATTCCCGTCTTTTCTATGAGGGTCAACTAACGATCTGTTGTTTTCGTATGACATCGATGGTGTGGTTGTGGAGTTCACTGAATTGGCGTACTTGTTGGTTCCCATGCATTACATGAATGTTGGAGAAGTTCAATTCAGTAAGGTAGCTCTTCACTGGTACATTTTAAAGAAACACTTTGACCTGAAAGGCCTCAGCGACCAAGGCTTGAGTGCTTTGCGCAAAACGTATGGTGTGACTTTGGGCTACATAGATGTAGGCTACTTTCTGAATGGAACACTGAAGTTGTGTTCCAGCAAACAAGCAGGATCCTCATCCCATGTTCAAGTCGGACATGGTCTTGAAGGAGCATGCCTCGGGGCTTATAAGTGAAAAAGTGAAGTGCAAGTGACCTATTAGTCAGATATGGTGACCCATACCCAAAATGTGACCTCTGCTTTTAACCCATCCAGAGAGTAGTGAACACACGCACAGCAAGTGGTGAACACACGTACACCCGGAGCAGTGGGCAGCTATCACTGCAGCACCCGGGGAGCAAGTAGGGGTAGGGTGCCTTGCTCAAGGGCACCTCAGTCGTTACCCGCCTGCCCTGGGAATCTAACCTGCAACCTTCTGGTCACGAGTCCGACTCTCTAACCATTAGGCCACGTTTGAATAGGATGACCGTGCTCAGCCAAATGTTTTTGGACAGAAAGCGAATGGGCTTTTTGAATTGACTACATTGTGCCATCCTGGTGGCGTGGCGTCTGTGTGCTGTCATGTTGGCTGTAGCGTAAATTCCGCTCACCCTGCTGCCGACCTCTTATGGTCTATGAGTGGATTGCAGGAGATCCTTGGGTTGCTTGGTACCTTGCTTCCAGCGTTGAGTTTTAGTGAGTGTGCTAACATCAAGGCCAACCTGCATAACCGTGCCATGGACTTCAAATCATTTTGCGTCATTTGGAGTCGATCCGTATATCTTTCGGAATGTCTTTCCGGGGATGCGAGGGGCACACACTCTTCCTGCTCAGGTCAGACATGATGTCTACATATCTGTGAGCCTGTTGCATGATGACCTTGCTGTGTCTTCCATTGTGAAGCCCACACGTGGTGATCACCTTACTGACAGGGTGCCTCGTGAAATCAGGATACAAGAAGTGTGGCGTGGTGTTGTAGAGCTGCAGAAACGTACACACTGAATTCTGCTCCGCACAGTGACAAACAAATTTGAGCTCATCCTGCACATCCATGTTTCGGTTGTCAATGTTGCTCTGGTAGTTTGCTGCCTCGGTCATGGAGAAAGTGGAGAAGAGAGTTTCCTGGGATCCAACGATGTCATGGAGGCCCTGGCGAGACCACGTCATATGCAAATCTGGATCTCAAGCTGACAAATTGCAAGTGACTTGTACCGACATTGAGTAGATCCCCTTGGCGTGGAACACAGAACTGACCTTGAAAGGGTTTGGATCATTCTGGCCGAACTTCACGAGAGAAAACATAATCCCATGTCATCTTCACCATCAACCTCCATTTACTCAACCGTTAACAGGTCGAGGAGAAACTCCTGGTTCTGTGGGAACACAGCCATTTTTCCTATGTTATTGAGGTTTGTCTTCATGACACTCAGACGCTTAAGGTCCTCTGGTTCGAGCGCTCTCAGTTTATGGCCGAAATCCTCGTACAGAGTATTGATCATTCAGACCGTCTTGGCCTTGACGGCCACCTCGCTGCTGTAAATGGAAGCGGTTTGTTGCTTTCCAGTCGGCAAGCATGTCACATTCAGAAAGTAAACCCCGTCAACAAAGGCCAGACAGCACCCGAAGCTTTTCCGGAGGGCAGGCAGTCCCTTTTGACTGTACTCAGTCAGAGGAAAATGTTTCTTGAGATAATGGAAGTGATTTTGCAGCTGGCCGATGCTGATCGTCTTGAGAAACAAGTAATTCAATGACCCTTAAATGCAGGTGAGATCGTTGAAATGGATTACCACTCCATCAATGTCGTAATCAAATTTCAACGGGTCGGAGTCCATTGGAAGAAATGCCGGGAAGATGGGAACAACCTTTTCTTCATTGTTCAGGAAATCTTCGTAGCTTAAAGAGCTTTGAAAGGCATGCAATATATTTTGAGTGTTTTCCGCAGTGGCTGTATTAAAGTCTTCCATTTTTAGCTCAAACAAAACAGACAAGAGTTAGTGCAAGTTTAAGACACAAACTGTTTACTGCATCCACTCACTCACACATACAGCTGACGGGGCCAAGTGCTACACAGTGACTAACAAATATGCTTTACTACAACAACCTTCTGAAACACAAGAAACAACAGTTAGTGCAAATTTTAAACAAGAACTATTTCCTACATCCACACCGACAGCCAACCTCACACCTAAAGTCAAGAGGGAAAAGTGCAAGACACAGAAAACCAAAGATGCACTCGAGAAAAAGACACCGCACCACAAAACACCACAGAAAAGTGCAAGACACAGAAAACCAAAGATGCACTCGAGAAAAAGACACCGCACCACAGAACACCACAGAAAAAAGGACTGTAAATTTATTGCTAAAACCAAAACATGTGCACAGATTACAAACAAAGATTGATCAGACCAACTGTTGGCTCTTCACCATGCCTCTACACTGTAAAAAAAAGTTAAAAAACTGAAAGTTTTCGGCAGCTGGGGTGCCGGAAAAACCCTGTAAAATTAACTGAAAATATCCGTTACATAAAACTACAGTTTTTTTTCCGTATTTATAAACACAGTTTTTAACAGTAATTTTACACAATACTTCTTTGTACTTCTTGAGATTCTAAATGTTTAATTTAAAATCGAATGATTAAAGATCCACTTACATATTGTGGAAATTTATGTAGAAACCATAAAAGTACCAATAAGACCACAGATTCAAATAATTAGCCTCAAGTTGAGTGTTTTTCAGGTTTTAATAAAAAAATAACTTGTTTTTAAACAGTAATGGACCCATAGAAAAGTAGATCCTAAATGCATGATTATACCAATATAAAAATTTGCTCATAACTGTGACAATGTATCACTAGAACAATTAGTTAATTAGTTAACAATTTCAACAATTCACCAATATAAAAGTGCAACAATATAAAAATGACAACTTGTTATACAAATATTTTAAGTTTAATGAACTGCCTTAAAAACTAGACCACTTATTACTCTACTCAACTTTATTTATATAGCGCTTTTTACAATTTTCATTGTTACAAAGCAGCTGTACGTGAGACATTGTCACGGTCCTGCCTTCGTGTTTCTGAATTTCTAGTCTTGTGGCAAGTCCTCGTTTGTTTTCCCTTTAAAATGCCCTCATGTTTCATTGTCCTGTGCTCGATCGTTGTGCTTGTTCCTGTCTGTGCCAGTGTCCTTTTGCTGTCTAAAGTCCCAAGTCAAGTCAAGTCGAGTCTGTGTAAGTCTGTTAGTTAGCATTTGTATAGTGTTGTTCTTTTACCCTGTCTTAGTTTATATTTGTCCTGTCAGCGTTAGTATCTAGTTTTGTTGGTTTTCCCCATCGTGGGTGTTTTGTTTTGTGTTTTTTGTTAAAGAATAAAAACCTTTGATGTTAACCCCTTCACACCTGCCAGCATTAGGGTTCCTTCCACGCTATCCGTGACAAGACATATTGACTATAATCAAAACAATTAAAGCTGTACCTGTAAAAACAAGAAAAAGGTGAAAACACAGAAGACAGACATACCGACATACAAAACACTCCACACACACAATATGCACACGTACTAACACACATAGACATAGACACACACACACACATACACAGACAAGTACGCACACACACAGACACGCACGCATGCACAGTGAGAGCACACATTTAAGATAAAGGAGAGAGAAGGACAGGTCAAATATAACAGACTATAAATTCCTATAAAGTAAAACTTTAAAATTCTAATTTTCATTAACATGAAATTGTCTTGTCAACAGATGAGTCACAAAATAACAAATAAACAACAGAAGTACATGTTGTCATGATCCTGCTTCTCCTTGTCTTGGTTTTCAAGTCTTGTGGCAGGATCATGTCAGAGCCATGTGGAGAACTGGCATGGCATTGTTTTGGTTTTGTAATGCCATGCTCTTTCTCCGGTGTCACTTCTTCTAGCCCCGCCCCCTTGTTTCTCCTTCTACTTCCCATTAGTGTTTCACCCTTCTCACTTGTCCCATTATCTTCCCGCCATTTCCCATTATTGTTTGAGTCTTGTCACCTGCCCGTCACCCTCCCTTCGTCATCATCCCTTGTTAGTGTTCCCCTTTAAAAACCCTGTGTATTCATTGCCGCATGTCGGTTCATTACTTCCCGTATCCAGTCTATGTGTTTGCTTCCTGTTCCGGTCTATGTGTTTATTTCCTGTTCCGGTCTATGTGTGGTCCTGCCCGGTTTGTCTAACCCGTGGATTACCTTTTTGGATTACCTTGGTCCCCTCGTGTGTTGGACTTATCATTTACCTTTACCTTGGACCTTGTTTTATTCCCCTCGAGGAAGTTTTAGTTTTGATTCTAGTTTTGTTCGCCGTGTTTTCCCCATTGTGGGTTTTTGTTTTGTTTAATAAAGTTTTGTTTACTCTCTGTCTGCCTGCGCTTGGGTTCTGACCATTTCCTGACACATGTAGTTTCAAGTCAGTGCACAGACAATAATTTTACAAGATAATGGAGGAGTATTTGACAATTTTAACTCAATCTATTCATAGTCTGCAATTTTGCAAAACAGTGACAGAACCTTTGGACTGACCGCCTTTCGATTTCTTGATGTGCTCTTTTCGATTTTGGATCTCTTCTCTAGGTTTATCTTGACAAGGCATCTGTTGAATAAAAAAAATCAGTAAAAATAAAGGACTGTACCATTATTCTCTTAAAGGAATAGTTAAACTTCAAAATGAATATTCTGTTTGCTCACCCTGGTCATTTAAACCTGTGTGATTTTTGTTCATCTGCAAAACACAAGAAGATATTTTGAAAAATGTTGGTTACCAAAAACAGTTGGTCCCCACTGACTTCTATTGTATAGACACAAAACCATTGCAAGTCAATGGGGACCAACGGTTTTCTGTTACCAACATTTTCTTCTTTTGTGTTCTGCGGAAGAAAGTCACAGGTTTGAGATGAAAAGCACGGACATGAAAGAATGTGCATTTTGAAGGTGAACTATCCCTTTAATACATTAGCAATAAAAACAGCATCATGGTGGAGAATGGTTGGGTCAGAGCAAGTGTTTGTGAGGATGCGTGTTTGCGTGAGTTTATGTGTTTGTGTGTGTGCGTGTGTCTGTGTGTGTGTGTGTGTGTGGCTGTGTGTATGTGCGTGTGCGTGCGTGTGTCTGTGTGTGTGTGTGTGGCTGTGTGTATGTGCGTGTGCGTGCGTGTGTGTGTGTGTGAGTGTATGTGATGATGATGTGTGTTTGTGAGAGTGAGTGTATGTGATTGGATGTTGACTGACTTTAGCATTTTTCTTACCTCTGCACAAATTCCAGTGTTGCTCTTTGGTCAGATGTATAGGAAATGTACAAGCAGTAGTATGAGACAAACATCAACCTGACAGCATCACTGAATATGGTGATGTGGCTGTTAACTATGACCTAGAATTTTTAAACATACCACACACAATTATGCAGAGTGTACTTGGAAGTCCAGCGCAGTCCACTTCATCGGGCAAGGTTGTATGATCAACTTTATGGAACATCTGATCCTCTTTCTCTCTGAAGTACTTGAGAACTAGCTCAAGAAGCCCCGCAGTGTTGACAAACATGTAAGTGTAAAGGACATGTTAAGATAACTATAAAAGTCCAAAGAAATATACTGAGAAACATCTAAATTACTAATTGTACTAAAGTCATCAAACAGCAATGTGAAAGACTTACAGGATGACAACCAGGGCTTAAAGTGATACTTCACCAAAAATGAAAATTTTGTCATCATTTACTCACATTCGAGTTGTTACAAATGTATTTACATTTCTTTGTTCTGATGAACACAGAGAAAGATATGTGGAACAATGCTTATAACCAAACAGATCTGAACACCCATTGACTACCATAATAGTCATATATCTGAAAGCTATACTTACATTGGAGTTTAATACATTTTTAAGAATGTCATCATGCAGATGTTGTAATGAACTCAACTAAACTTTAATCCATCGCCTCAGTAACGGCATATTTTAACTTTTAGGTGACATCAACAGATATTTATATTTTTCAGAAATTGTCAATATGGTATAAAAATGTCTACAATTCGTCAAAGGCTAATTTGGTAAGCAAGTTAGGTATATAAGTTACCCGGTAACAAAATGACAGGTCGGATGCAAAACCCTCTAACTCCGTCAGACTTCTTTTTGTGTACGTTAAACGAGCATTTTTTATCAGGTTCCTCCATTTACTTTCATTTAACTTGTACCAGATTTTGAAGCAAAATAATTTGAGTAACTTATAAGTTAACCAGGGCATTCTCATGAATTGCGTATAAATAACACGCGCGTTGCATTATCGTGAAATACGTACGCCAAAGTTCGATTTTGCGTGCATAAATACGCCTATTTTTGCGTGCATATGATACACCAATTTAGCGCGCGTGCATATTAACCGGCAATTTGTCTTATTAACCTGTCCCCTAACTCAAACCCTAAACCTAATGTTAGCGTGCGTGCATATTATAACCTCTACCCTAACCCAAACCCTAAACCTAACAGTATTATTTTAATTATTTCAGTGTTTCCTCTTCATGTACGTTTCAAAATGGCTGCTCTCCAGCGAGGTGCATGCATACATTGGCGTATTTATGCATGCAAAATCGAACTTTGGCGTACTTATTTCACGATAATGCAACAGCGTGTTATTTATACGCAAATCGATGAGAACGGGTTGAAGTTAACAGTTACTGTGTGTGGAAAGTGTTTAATGTTAACGTTACACAAAATCATCATTTCATTTTTGACTAAGGTGGCTTTTAGAGGGGTTTGCAACTCTTAAAATGCAATAGAACGCAATAAAACCACAAAGCTAACAAATTATAAAGTAGGACTTGGTTAAAATCACGCAAAAATAAAAAATACACAGTAACACTCAACCGTGGCCTACTTTTTAAGATTAACATTTTAAAGATTTCTGTTAAATCATTACCGGTCTGCTCATAAAAAATGTGGTCAATATTAATACATTAAAAAAATTTAATTCTAGAACTAACACATTAATATTATTATATAAATACGCATCTTACCTGCTTCGCCTCTTATCCAAAATTGGCGGTTAGGCTGAGGTGAAATGCTCTCACGTGCGCAGCTGCTCTACTTTGTGCTTAGTAAGTGTATCCTTGCGCGAATTCTAAAATTTCTAAAGTAAAAAATCTTCATAGCGGTCATGTAAATATGTGCGTAGGCTACTTAAAGAAAGAATGTATTATCATATCGCATCATATGGACGCATTTCTATTTGAACTGCAGAGCATTCATTTCATTTGTTTGTGTTTAATAAGAGACAGCATTGTGTTGTTGTTTTTTAATCATGCTGCTTTTATCAGTGGCGCTGGCTCCTGGGCACAGTCTTCACTAGTGCCTCAATCATCATGCCATTATAGAAACTATTCGTTCCAGTGAAACAACAAAACAAAACGCACAGGAACATGTCTCTGCTCTTGATGTAAAATCCCTCACGGAATATTTGTCTATAGGACTTAATGCTGGCTGGGTCACATTGTTTCTTTCTCTCTCTTTATTCCAGTAAAAGGTATTTATATATATATATATATTATACAATAGGTTATATAATAAAAAGAGAGAAAGAAACAATCAAAATTCAAATTTGTCCTATGGTGTGATGGCAAAACTTTAGAAAAAAAGTTGAAGTTAAAATCACATCATAATCCACCTTCTGTCATTTTGATTGCGTTTGTAGAATGAACGAGTGAAAATAAAACTTTCTAAGGGCCAGCCACATAAAACTGGGTTACGCAATGTAATCCAGCTCCAGGCTGCAATACGGCATCCTGTCAATCTCAGTTTATCAGCAGTCCACTTCTGTTTGACTTCTGCCCAGCGTTTGCTCTCTGCTCACAGGGATTAATTGCCTGCGGTTCTGTGCAGCCATCAGTTATTATATTTGCAATGACTTCTTTCATGTCACTATCTGGTGTGTTGCTTCAACTGCACGTTTTAATATGCCTACACTGTAAAAATGATGCAGATATTTACTTTAAAAACAATGGTAACATTATTAAACAAAATATTTTTAAGTACTTTAAATCTTATTTTTAACTCAATATTCCATGTATAAATCAAGTAAAATTACCTAAATCATTTAAGCGCATGTCACATGATAAACTTAAATCATGATTAAACACAATCCACTGGAGTTGATTAATCTTCTTGATATTTTTTAACTTCAGTTTAACATTTATTGTGGTTTACAACATATATGATGTACAAGTAAACTGAGAGTACTGACATTAGCAGCATTACTGTTCACTGAGTGAAAACACACACATTATGAGCTCTCTCCCTTAACCTGAGCACAAGCACCGCTCTTCTGAACGATGATAACTGAAAAATACAAACACAATCTCTTCTAAATCTCAAAGACAACTGAGCAATAAACACTATCAAGTCTTTCATTTTATCGTAACGCACATAAAATAGCACTTTTTCACAAAAATGACTCTCCTTATGCTGTCGCATGCAAAGCATGCTGGGAACTCTAAATTCACTGCTCAGTTAATGAAATTACCTAAAATAATTCATGCAGTCCCACCACAAAATGATGAAGTAAAGATCCTTTAAACAAGTTTAAGTGGGTTGAACATGATACAATTAAGTTAAATTCAATCAATATGCCATTCTCTTGATTCACTTCCAGGAAGCATAACACAGTAGCTGATATTTTTTCACAGAATTGCTGTTATAAATATTATGTTGTGTTGACAAATGAACATTCAAGTATGGTAAGTTCCCTATAAACAGCACAGTTTCACCTCCCAGAAGTGCAGTGTGTGGAAATGAGTTGTCATCAGTCCCTAATACATACACACAGTGTCATTGAGTAAGAAAAGAGATGGACATTCCTTCCTCTCATAAAATTGACTGTTCTGTGTGCATTTATTTTTAAATGTAAATGACATAAGAGATGTAGTTTTTCACTTATAACCATTTTTTTTTACAAAAAATAAAATAATTATAAACAATTTCAAGATCACCTTCTACTGTTGTGAAATCTAGTAGTGGTGTTGCAAAATTCCAAAAGAGGAAGGGGCAGATTTTCTCAATCTTTCATGTCCTCTTTACTAGAAATCTTCAAAATAAAAAATAATTCATTGTAATTTTGTTATACAATACTGCACTTAACAAAGAAAAATCCCAGGTCAAGTTTTTATTTAGAATCTAATCTTGGGCATTCGATTATGGAATGCTCTCTTAACAGTATATTAATGACGCAAGCAGAATGTGACAATATCCACGATTTACAGATCACTGAATGCAGTCTAATGAAAAAAACGACACAGGACCATAGCCAGCCTTCTGGAAGGGGTGGTTCTTTTTCTCAAAAAGTGGACCTAAACCCCAAATTTATTATTGAATTATGAGGTTCAAATACTTTAACTCCACTGTTTATGTGAATGCCCCACTCTCCTTACAAATGGTAAAATGTGTAATTGGGCAACCCAGTCTCAAGGCAGTTCGTGGCATAGACACGCAATTTGGAATCTATTAACTCGTGTTCATTGACACTAATATCCTATTTTTTTGTGTCAGGGAGCATGACCTTTTTTAGATTTCACTCAGCACAACTTTCTCTTCGTGTCACTCAGCACGACTTTCAATACACAGACTGCATGTGTATTTAAATTTATATACTTAGAACCTGATATCAAAAAGGTCGTACATATTTTAGGATGTGGCTAACCAACACCTTACTTCACTCCAAACCCTGAAATTTGCAAAAAAATTGAGTTTCACGAGGTGACAAAACAATGATAAATGGCTCTCCTTACCCCGCCCCTAATCCTAACATCACAGGGAAAAAGTCAAATCACAACATAACATACCAATGAGATTGTAGGAAATAGGAATTCACACAAATGAGCCACCTTGTAAAATAGGTATATGAATCCCATCAGAATGCGTTGATATATATTTATACATATGAAAGATACAGCATATAAAAATACATTAGATTGAAAGTCGTGCTGGGTGACACGAAAATAGGATGAAATTGGTGTCAGTAAACATGAATTAATAGACAATGCAACATATTCCCATGAGACTGTTGAATCGGAGGACCACTATGAATCCAGCTGCTCATTACAAGTAGGCCTCCTCAGAAAAACTCCTTGTTCTTTATTAATGGTCCATTTAGTAAGTTATACTTTCAGGTGTTAATTACTACATTAACTAACAAACATGTACTAACATGTAGTTAACCTGGGCAGTTTTAACACATGAATCCTCATGACTCCAGCCAGGGTTTGAAAATAATCAATAATTATACCTAATATTACCAATACGTGCTATATTTCATTCAACTTTAATACATATAATTAATAATAAAATGAACAAATGATAAAATTATACCCATAATCAGGGATTGATACTGTGGCTAGTGGTTTTCCAAAATGACTAGTCCTACTCGACTCGGGTCTCAAACCGGCGTCGGTCAGGTATGGGATACGAGTGCTCTAACGAGGCGGCTAAGCGCCTGTCGTGAAAACGGGTATGCAGTGCGTTGATTGCATACCCACGCACACAAGCACTCAGAATCTCTTTCAATCGGATGACGCTGCCATTTATTTTTTACACCACGGACAATAAACAACTTTGTAAACTGTATAGACTGAATTATATACATGTTACGCAGACACTCAGAAGAGTTTTAAACTGCTTAATACTCATTCAGAGCTTTCACATTTAATTTTTTCATGAGCCCTTAACAAATGCAACATAGCAATCAACGAACAGGCATTTCGACAACAAGCCTTCTTCAGTGAATCATATAGATGTCACAGAACCACCCGCAGACGGGATATAAATGAACAATGAGTTTATTGACACACAGGTAAGTAAATATGTTAAATACTGAGATGAAATGGGTACTGATAATGTCCTTGTGGTTGTAGGAGATCGTGGATGACAGGCTGAACTGTGTGACGTGATGACGTAACTTGCATGACTGACCTGAACAACAGGAAGAGTTGGAAGACAAGGGAGACTTTTCAGATTAGTTAAGATTCCCAGACTTCAGTCTGACGGCTTGGAAGACTTGGAGGCAAGTTTCTCGGTAAGTAGTTAAGGTAGTCTGTTCAAAAGTGAGACTAGACAAAGGCTGTGTCTCATTTCGTAAGGCTGTGTCCTCCAAATGTCTCATTCGAAGGCTGCTATGTCATCGAGGCTGTCTCTTTCCATAAAATCAGGTAGGACTCTCCGGAGGCACCCTTCAAATGCGACCTTCTTTGACAGGAATTCGGAGAATACGTGAGGGTATCCTTCGTTGCTGGAGATAACCCATAATTCTTTGCGTCAGCCAATGTCTGTTATTTGAATAAATGGCAACAGCTGCACATTCAATCAAATATGTGGTGTTTAAATGTTAACAGTTTACAATTTATGTTACGTTTTATTAATCTTAGCAGGCATACAGTATGTAGTAAATAGGTTTACAAGTGTTTAGTGATCTTTAAACATTTTGAAATAGTAAGGCAAAACTTTTGTATTTGTTTAACTCTTTTGGCATTGTGCAGGGTAGAAAGTAACCAACATTTTCTCTCTTAAATAATGTAGAAATAATTTTGTTAAAGTTGAGAATCCTCCGAATACCGCATCCTTTAGAGGATGATACCTCTGGAGGACACAAGGACGCATGGCCTTACGAAAAGAGACACAGCTTAAGACTTAGTGCAGAGATGAGGCTGATGTGTTATCCTGTGGCTGATGATGTTGGTGATGAGCTTCAGGTGTGGGTGATTAGTACTCTGGTGACTGTGAGCAGAATGAGGGAGTGAGGTGAGAGCCTGGCGATACCATGACAATAGACAGATTTCTACAGAGTTTCTTCAGAGTTTCTACAGATTTCTAGAAGTTTTTACAAAGGTCAAGTCCATTAATCATCTTGTCAAGAATCTCATACTTGGTGTTGCTGATCACAAACTTAATTTGACCAATCAACCAAACAATACTAACCCAAACTACCAAAAAACAAAATTCCAAAACAATCATATTGAAATAACAGTACAAACACAAAAACATACACTGAAATAATCAATCAGAAACTAAATAAACAAATTTACATAAACAATACTGGTGTAGAAAAAACTGGAGGATGAGCCGAGCGGCATGCAAGGGCTTATGGGTATTCCTCACATCATTTTATACTGATCATTTTAAGTTGCCAGCAACTAAATATTTATGTGAACACGTTAAATGAACTAAATTATTTATACTTTTTAAAAAATAATATTTAGTTATGATTACTTGATTGTTTGAGTGTAAGTTTGTATTTGTTAGTTCTTAATGACATTGAGTTGAATCAAGTTCATTTTTAATAGATTTAAAATGATTAGTTCAAATTGCACACAATTTTACATTAATAAAAAATAGCATTTTGGTAGCTAAACACGTTTGAGTAAAATTAACTTTAAAATTAACTTGATGCTCATGTAGATTGGTCCTCATTTGTTGAATTGACTTAGATTCGTGTTGATTTATGGCACTTAATGATATTATTTCATGTTTAGTCAAAGCCTCAGATGCCACGGACTGCTAGCTGAACGGCTGATGCATACAGAACACTTAAATCAAAATACTTCAGCAGATTCAAAGTTAGTGCTATGCAAGACTATTTAATGACCAACAAATTTGATTCTCCGCAGTAATAAACATGAAAATGCTTATTTTACTCATATTCTCGTTATTGTAAAATTAAATTTGATGTGTTGAACAGGTTTCTCTTGACCAAACATACATAATCAAAGCATTCGAGTACAAGGGTGTATGGATTGTGTAGGTAAACAAATGAAAATAATATATTTAATGTATGTGTCCAAAAACTACATTAGGGCTTGCAGATATACAAAGTTTATTGAATTTAATTAATGGCCTTGAACAACAAATGTGGAAAAGCCGAAGCTAACTGTGATTGAAAAGCATTATAACTGTGGGGTGAAGAGGAAAAGAAAATAGTTCTGTATGAAATGACTCAATGATCAGAAGAGTTTCTCACACTCTCTTTGGAGATAAGAATGGTTCCCACTTGATCGTTTTCTGTAGGTTCTTAAGAAAGGAAGCTGGACACAGATTGAAGGCTGTAGGATTGAAAGAGGAAGTGTGGTAAGATCAGGGGTCCCTGTGTGGTTTAACAGCAATGGGTGGATCATTGTGAATTCCTATTGACCTGGTAACAGTCATTCTTTAGTCTCTCTAGTATATTGCAAAGATATCTGCTTATGATAATTAAAAATATTTATTAAAATGTAATATTAAAATATTGGCGTTAATATTAATTTAATGTAGTAGGCCTATATGATCAGATACAAAGTAACTAAGTAACTAGGTACTTGAGTAGTTTTTTCATTGCATACTTTTTTACTTTTACTCAAGTAATTTTTTAAATAGTGACTGTACTTTTACTTGAGTAACAATTTCTCTAATCACTTGTACTTTTACTTGAGTAAAGATTTTGGCTACTCTACCCACCTCTGTCCATCACACAGTGGTCAGACAGCGGAGTACCTTCTCTCACAGGTTGCTCCAGCTCCGCTGTTGAAGGGACAGATACATGAAATCTTCCCTGCCACATGCCATCACACTGTACAATAACAGCTAAAATTCTGGTCATAACAATACAGTCTCCAAGCACCTTATATGTTTACTGCACTTTTATTTTTATTTTTACTTTGCACTACAATTATTATGTCTAGCTTGTTCTTTTACCTATTGTGTTGGTATTGTGTGTAATGCTGCTGCTACACTGAAATTTCAGTGTTCCGCCAGAGTTCTGACCAGATCCAGAAAATACGATCACATAACCCCAATTTTATAACCCCTTCACTAGTTACCCATTAAGTATCGTATTGACTTTCCAGTTCTTTTAATTACTTATAAAGCTTTAAACGGTTTAGCCCCTACCTACATAACAGAGCTTCTACCACACTACAACCCATCACGCTCTCTAAGATCTCAAAACTCCAGACTTTTGAAAACACCTAGAATAACTAAATCCAGCAAAGGGGGCGGAGCTTCCTCATATGTAGCACCTAAACTCTGGAATAGCCTTCCCGATACTATTTGAGGGTGAGACACACTCTCTCAATTTAAATCTAGATTAAAGACGCATCTTTTCAGCCAAGCATTCACTTAATGCAAAATATGCAAAATAAATAAATTATTAATGAACAGCAGCTACGCTAATTATTTTCTTTCTGCCCTCTTTCCCCAGATGCCCATCCCGAGGAAGGGAGAGATTAGGCCAGCTCCAGATGAACGTCATATAAACTAGAGATTATGCCAGCTCAAATTGAACATCCCGTGCCATCCTACTGCATAGCCTGCGGACTGACTCACCATCCCAGCTCCAGCTCAGGAAATTCCATCACCACCCAAGAGCAAAGTCGGACTACTTGTTGTCACATCAGGGCCGGCCCAAGTCTTTAAGGGGCCCTAAGCAGCATTTTATTTGGGGGTCCCACTGTGACCCCAATACAATCGAGTATTGTCAATGTTTGATTATTTGCACGCACACTTTAAACCTTGCACACCCAATTCTATTAGTTGTAGCTGTGTTTGGGATGTAGGAATGTCATAAAAACAAAAACACATAAACCATGCAAGGTGTATTGTGATTGTCAAAACATTTGATAATTTCATGACTTTCAATTTTAGGTGAACTGTCCCTTTAAATTTCGAGCACATAACATACAAAACTTGTGGAATTTATTGTTCAATGCATTTAACTATTTGCAAAGATTCTATTTTAAAAATCATTTTAATCTTCATTTTATTTTAACCACAACCTATAAAACACCCCTTTAAAGCCACACAGCCCTTGACGATGATTTAATCCCCTTTTTATTTTTTTATTTAGTTTATTAATGGTTGATAACCATTAAATTAATTTACAATATGCACACAATTATTCTCAACCTTATCCCAAATAAAACGCTAAATTAACAGATAATTATAAATTACACGAATCACGTAAATTACATATTTTTTATCTAAATCAGCATTTTGTTGTTTGCATCAACGAATACTGTCAGATGTTCAACATTTCTATCGTTAAACACTAAACAGTTGTCAAATAGTTAATGTTTTAGTCACTGTCGTGTGTTGCAAAGCACTCTTTTAACTTGAAAACTGAAGCGTCTTGCTGAACAGCTAAAGACGTGACAGTAGCTCAGTCTTCTTTAATTTGATTGGTCACTGCTTGGCTTTGTAATCAGTAATTCCCGCCTCCTTTCATTTGATTGGCCGCCTCACTTATTTTGATAGTGCAATGTTGCGTTTAGTCAGTAATTTCACAAATTTTGACACACACCTCAGAAAAAATAGTGGGCACGGCCCTACGTGAGAAAATGGATGTGTGTCGTGAATATATCACAAAAAAAGCTGTAATTTCGTGTGATCTTGGGGGCCCCTAGTGGCGACGAGGCCCTAAGCAGCCGCTTAGTTCGCTAATAGGGAGGGCCGGCTCTGTGTCACATTAATGCTAAACAGTATTTACAATGCTTAGCATTTAATGTTAAATTTACCTCACATGACAGCAGTTTGAAGTTAAAGCTGCACTCACCTACATTATGCTTCTATCTTCCCTGCTTATAACATTCCTCTGTTGTCTGATTTAAATTAATAAATTGATAAATGTTACTGTTAGATTTAATTTCCGCATAAATTAATACAAGCCCACAAAATAAAGAATTGTGAAGTTGTTAAGCTCACGGAATACATTGCTAGCTATATAGGAGCAAGGGATGCCTTCTGGCTATTCATGGAAGGAGGGGATTCCTTCTAAGCTAAACATTCTTTGTCCGAACTGCTATACCTTATTTGGTCATTCTGTGAATCCCTGGACATATGAAACCTGCCAGATGTCTTTTGGCACCGTATATAAAGACTTGTAGTTTCTAAAATAAATGAGTTCAAAAGCTTGATGCCTCTCTGTGTCTTGTTTTTGTGCTCCCAGATCTGCAGAAGAATTCTCTCACAACATCCAACCTATTTATGATTTGATTTTACTGGTGATCCAAAACACAGAAAGAAATTTAGTGTTCGTAAGGAACAAGAAATTTAACACTACCAATAAACAAACAACTTAATCATTAAATGAATGAAACAACAGAAATATGTTCTCACTTGCGATGAGTGCTCTAGTTACGCGAATGAGACGTCATGGTGCGTTGGACACCTGTAAGGCATCAGACTCTCGTGCAAAATTAGACTGATCGCCACTTCAAACCCTGCTCTGAGCAGATTGGCTGCATGTCAAAATTACATGTTTATTACCTTTATCACTTCATTTCTGCATGTATGTCTTCATTTATTAATTTCTTCATTCATGCACTTTATTTATACACTTAATTGTCCATAGAAAATTATGCGAAATGGAGTAGATCTGAACGCAATCTTTATTAGTAAAAAAAAACAGAATTACAATCATAAATGAGAGATCAGGCAGTGGTCAGGGCAAACAGCAGCAGTATACAAAACATGAACGAAACCAGGTTATCCAACAAGCCATGAGCACTCAGAAATGCAGAGGTAAGAATACAAAACCTCACAATGACAAAACAACTGAAGCAGGCATAGACTAGGTAACGAGATAACTACACACAGGTGAGAATGATCAGTAGTAGATGAGTCCGGGCAATGGTTTCTGGGTAATGTAGTGAATAATGAAATGACGAGAGTGCCCTCTGCCGGAGCACGTTATGAGGGCTTGTAGTCCTTATCATAAAAGCATGCCAACAGGGCATTAATGTTGTTTAAAAATCTAAATAACACTACACAATAATAATGTATTTGTTAACATTAGTAAATGCATTATCTAACATTAAATGAGTAATTTGTTGTTCTGCACGTATTAAAGGAGTCATATTGCACGGCTAAAACACATATTATTGTTTGTTTTAGATGTAACGCAATGTGTATACACCATTTACAGTTTTAAAAACGTTGTATTTTCCACATACCGTGCATGTTTGTATCTCCTCTTTGCCCCGCCTCTCTGAAACGCGCTGATTTTTAACAAAGCTTTTGGCTCTGAAAAGCGAGGTGTGCTAGATAGAATGCATCTTTTGTTCCCACACTTTCATTTGTGCAATTTTACGTGTCTAATACATGCATGGGAAACTTATAACACACTAAAAACACAGTAAAACACGTACTTCCGCCAAATGACCCCTTTAATCTTTGTTAACCAGCTCATGTTAGTTCATTGTGCATAAAGAAATGTTAAAATATCAGTGAAGGCTAAAAGGAACAAAATATAATATAAATAAGATAAATTTTCAGTGGTAAAAAGAGTTCTAAAAATATTTCCTTAAGTAAAAGTATTGTTACTTAAGAAATTACTTAAGTATAAGTGAAAGGATTGAAAAATAATATGATCATTTGCTGAAAAAGTTCTTAAATTACTATGCTACAAAGCAATTTACTACTGTTTGTCTAATTTTACATTTTCCTATTTGTACTCAAAACGTCTTGGTTATGGATGTAACCTCAGTTTCCTGATGGAGGGAACGAGACGTTGTGTCGAGCCGACAGATGGGTTCGTCCCTGAGAACCAATCGCTTCCGACTTCTTAGAAAAGGCCATTGAAATTGGCGAATGAAATTTGCATGCCGGACTCCGCCCCCGGATATCCGGGTATAAAAGGGAGACGGCGTGCCTCATGCATTCACATTTGTACTGAGGAGCCTGAGACCTCTCACGACTGCTGCACTGGGCAGCACGTGTTGTGGCAAGAAGGACACACTCTCGACGTTGTGTCGAGCCGACAGATGGGGTTCCTATGGAAAACGCCACAGCTTGGAGCCGCTCTCAAACCCGAGGTACCATGTATCCAGCCGCGACCGTTGGGAGAGGCAGTACGGTGCACTGCAACCCAATGCCGGCGGTCCGGGAAAGCATGGCTGACATTTCCACGTCCGCTTCTTCCTGGGCTCAACCCCCGAGGGAGGGAGCACCGAGGAATCGTCGGAGTCCGATGCCAGTAAGTCGCCCTCCGATGCTGCAACGGACATCTCATCATCACGCACCATTTCTGAATACGTGGTTGAGGAACAAGACGGTGGGACCGTCTCATGGGGAACGGTCAGACGAGCGAGACGAGGTGACGGATTAGTGCTCACAGTAATCCTCATATCACNACAGAGCAAGAAAAGCTTTACCACATCGACTGCTGCAACATGAAGACGTTCAACACACAATTCCGGTGATATATCTGTGTTCTTTATGCCATCACAAGTATTTTTTATGAGAATTGTGCATATTTATAATTAAGCTTGTATCACAGAATAGAATTAAAAATAGAAATAATAAGAAACAGGAGATTAAAACAATGTGAACAGAAACGTGCCAGTAAAAATAATAATAATAAAGTGTACGGGTTAGCATGTTAAATATAATGTTCTTTTTGTTGTTCTTTCATTCTAAATGCAATGGGAGTACACTGTTGCTATAGTTACGAACTATCCTTGACAGCTAGAACCTGCACTCTTATTTCAGTGTTGTGGTTAACGGTGAGATAATTTCACCTTCGTGTGAAGCAGTGGTGGCTGGTCAATAGAGGGCACAGGGGCGCCGTCCCACCAAATTATCCAGAGAAGAAGACAGTGAAGCGTAAGTTTAACATGTATTATAAATTACAAAATTATTTTGAAATAAACAGATTTAGTCACAATATATTTGCCTGGTAGTTGTGTTGGCATTTATTAAAAGTATTATTTAAAATTGTATTTGGTTAATTTCTGTGACAATACATATACAGTATATTCTATGTGCGGGGCACCGGATAAATGAGTGTTTATGTGGGTACACAAACTTTTGTCAGGCAGGTGACCTGAGGCTGCTCTCTAATTGGCTGGTGTCAGAACGTCATCGGGGCGCAGCTTTGTGCGCCCTAGACCCTCCTACTTTAGCTGACAGTGTATGAATATTGATTTTACATGTTTGACCTCATGTGATTGGACGATTTTTAACCATTTCACAGAGAATATTTTACTCACCCAGAACCCTGGTACGGAACATCATGAAGTTTAAATACAAGTTTAGAAGTATAGACTACATTAACATGATTTACAAACTCACAACAACATTGATAGAGGACGCATTTTACTCGCCCTTAGTAGTAAGTGTTTACACTGCACCCGAGCAATGCAACAAAAGCAGAAAACTCACTGCTATTTGCATTGAATGCTTTGCGCTGCGTAAGCAGTGTTGGGCAAGTTACTCTGTAAATGTAATTAAATTACTGATTACTGATTACTCCTTTTAAAAGTAATCAAGTTACTGGTCTGATTACTTTATTTCAAAAGTAATTAGTTACACTACTAATTACATTACTCGTTACATTACTACCCCCCACCCCTCGAAAACACAAAATAACCTCTTTAGCCTTCTCAAGACTAAACTTTATTGGGAAGTGCATACTCTACTCTATCTCGTCTTTAATTATTTTAATACATTCTTTCTGCCTATTCCATACTAAAGCCTGTCATAAATAATAATAATTAAACTCTGTGACATTTTAACTTAAAACATTTTTTCATATGTTAACTAGTATTTCTAAACCTACATACTCCATAATGTAAAAAAGTCTCTCCTTAGTTTCTTATAACTTGTATATCTTAACTAGTGCTTCTGCATATTTCTATGATGATTTCTTCGTCATTTAACAAATATAACACCGTTAGAGCAGCAAAAACTAGTCTGACAAAACATAACATGTTAGTAATAGCAGCCTGGCACTTGACAGTAGAAGTTGATTCATTGCTCTCCGTGCCCGGTGACGTCACTTTCTCCAGAAGTTGAACCGTGCTGTACTGCCCTTTCAGCTTGTTTTCGTGGGAGAGAGGGTTTTGCTTACCTCCACATGACCGACAACGCACAACAATGTTCTTGCCTTTGACAGAAATAAACTCAAAATAATGATTGTATTTCCAGCTACAGAACGCATACGTTTCTCTCTCCATACTGAGTTTGTTTTCGCTGGTAGTACAGTTATTACAGTTTACTATAGTATTAAAATTGCAAAATGATTTTGAAATAAACAGATTAATCACACGCATAGATTAAAATCAAATATTATTTAAAATTGTATTTGGTTAATTTCAGTGACAATACATATATATTCTACGTGTGGGGCGCCAGACAAATGAGTGTTTATGTAGGTACACANATTTTTTTTTAAACAGAGTTATCTCATTTTGGAACCAAACTCTTTATTTGTTTCATTCTGCTAGAAGCAGCTAGGCACCCTTGTGCATAAAGTCCACAAGTGAACTTTACAGAGCAAGAAAAGCTTTACCACATCGACTGCTGCAACATGAAGACGTTCAACACACAATTCCGGTGATATATCTGTGTTCTTTATGCCATCACAAGTATTTTTTATGAGAATTGTGCATATTTATAATTAAGCTTGTATCACAGAATAGAATTAAAAATAGAAATAATAAGAAACAGGAGATTAAAACAATGTGAACAGAAACGTGCCAGTAAAAATAATAATAATAAAGTGTACGGGTTAGCATGTTAAATATAATGTTCTTTTTGTTGTTCTTTCATTCTAAATGCAATGGGAGTACACTGTTGCTATAGTTACGAACTATCCTTGACAGCTAGAACCTGCACTCTTATTTCAGTGTTGTGGTTAACGGTGAGATAATTTCACCTTCGTGTGAAGCAGTGGTGGCTGGTCAATAGAGGGCACAGGGGCGCCGTCCCACCAAATTATCCAGAGAAGAAGACAGTGAAGCGTAAGTTTAACATGTATTATAAATTACAAAATTATTTTGAAATAAACAGATTTAGTCACAATATATTTGCCTGGTAGTTGTGTTGGCATTTATTAAAAGTATTATTTAAAATTGTATTTGGTTAATTTCTGTGACAATACATATACAGTATATTCTATGTGCGGGGCACCGGATAAATGAGTGTTTATGTGGGTACACAAACTTTTGTCAGGCAGGTGACCTGAGGCTGCTCTCTAATTGGCTGGTGTCAGAACGTCATCGGGGCGCAGCTTTGTGCGCCCTAGACCCTCCTACTTTAGCTGACAGTGTATGAATATTGATTTTACATGTTTGACCTCATGTGATTGGACGATTTTTAACCATTTCACAGAGAATATTTTACTCACCCAGAACCCTGGTACAGAACATCATGAAGTTTAAATACAAGTTTAGAAGTATAGACTACATTAACATGATTTACAAACTCACAACAACATTGATAGAGGACGCATTTTACTCGCCCTTAGTAGTAAGTGTTTACACTGCACCCGAGCAATGCAACAAAAGCAGAAAACTCACTGCTATTTGCATTGAATGCTTTGCGCTGCGTAAGCAGTGTTGGGCAAGTTACTCTGTAAATGTAATTAAATTACTGATTACTCCTTTTAAAAGTAATCAAGTTACTGGTCTGATTACTTTATTTCAAAAGTAATTAGTTACACTACTAATTACATTACTCGTTACATTACTACCCCCCACCCCTCGAAAACACAAAATAACCTCTTTAGCCTTCTCAAGACTAAACTTTATTGGGAAGTGCATACTCTACTCTATCTCGTCTTTAATTATTTTAATACATTCTTTCTGCCTATTCCATACTAAAGCCTGTCATAAATAATAATAATTAAACTCTGTGACATTTTAACTTAAAACATTTTTTCATATGTTAACTAGTATTTCTAAACCTACATACTCCATAATGTAAAAAAGTCTCTCCTTAGTTTCTTATAACTTGTATATCTTAACTAGTGCTTCTGCATATTTCTATGATGATTTCTTCGTCATTTAACAAATATAACACCGTTAGAGCAGCAAAAACTAGTCTGACAAAACATAACATGTTAGTAATAGCAGCCTGGCACTTGACAGTAGAAGTTGATTCATTGCTCTCCGTGCCCGGTGACGTCACTTTCTCCAGAAGTTGAACCGTGCTGTACTGCCCTTTCAGCTTGTTTTCGTGGGAGAGAGGGTTTTGCTTACCTCCACATGACCGACAACGCACAACAATGTTCTTGCCTTTGACAGAAATAAACTCAAAATAATGATTGTATTTCCAGCTACAGAACGCATACGTTTCTCTCTCCATACTGAGTTTGTTTTCGCTGGTAGTACAGTTATTACAGTTTACTATAGTATTAAAATTGCAAAATGATTTTGAAATAAACAGATTAATCACACGCATAGATTAAAATCAAATATTATTTAAAATTGTATTTGGTTAATTTCAGTGACAATACATATATATTCTACGTGTGGGGCGCCAGACAAATGAGTGTTTATGTAGGTACACAAACTTTTTGGCAGGCGGGTGACCTGAGTCTGCTCTCTAAATGGCACGCGTCTAGAACGTCATCCTACTTTAGCTGACAGTGTATGAATATTGATTTTACATGTTTGACCTCATGTGATTGGACGATTGTTAACCGTTTCACAGAGAATCCTTTTCTCACCCTAGGATGGTCATTACTAACTTGTCACGGAACGATTTGACAGAACCCAATTGCAGGCAGGCAAGTACAACAAAAAAGGTTTTATTTAACCAAAACACATGACACATAAAACAAAATCCCATGAGGGGGAAAACAGGCAGGGTGATCAAAAATACAAAATAAACACTTCCCACGTGGGGGAATAAACTTGAGGGAATGCGTGAAACCAAGAACAAAATGAGACTTACTTTTAGAATGACACGCTGACGTAAAGACAATGTATACGACCACAAACCGGCCACAGACAGAGAACAAAGGGGCATTATAAGAGGGAAAACTAACGAAGGGTAATTACACACGGGAGGAGACGGGCAGGTGACTGGGATTAACACTAAGGGAATGATTACGGGAGACAGGAAGGTGGGGCTGAAAGACAAGATAGGATGACATGCGGTGAAAGTGACAACAAAGCCACGTGTCTCCACACAAAACTCAACATAAACCCGCAAGACGTGGTTCTGTCATGACTCCATCCAGTGAGCATGAGAACTCGTAACAGGAAGGACAGAGTCCTGACAGAACCCCCGCCCCAAGAGACGTCTCACGGCGTCCCAAGGGTGAAACCACAGGGGGCCAAAACAGAGAGGCACAAGGACAGACACCAGAGACAAAGCACAGAGCAGACTAGGGGGAACATGAGGGAGGCCAAAATGGGATTGGGGTGGGCCATCAAAAATAACAAACAAGGGAGGGGGGGTGGGACAACAGGAGGCCAAAACTTGGGGCCACTAAACAAGGGTGGGACAGTGGGAGGAGACTTGGGAGGGCCAGATGAGACCGGTCAGGCCTTGCGTGAACCGGGTGGAACCGGCTGGGGCCCTGGCTGGTTCGCCGGCTGGAATGCCGGCTGGATTGCTGGCTGCTGGGCCGGACTGGATCCCGGCTGCACCGGACTGGACGCCGGCTGTACCGGACTGGATGCCAGCTGCACCGAACTGGATCCCGGCTGCACCGGACTGGACGCCGGCTGCACCGGACTGGACGCTGGCTGGAATGCCGGCTGGATTGCCGGCTGCTGGGCCGGATTGGATCCCTGTGCCAGACTGGACGCCGACTGCACCGGACTGGACGAAATGTGTCATGTGTCATGTGTTTTGGTTAAATAAAACCTTTTTTGTTGTACTTGCATGCCTGCGATTGGGTTCTGTCAAATCGTTCTCTGACAGAACAAACCGGCCATGAAACTGAACCCAGCAGGCAGAGTGGACACTGTGCGGCCCCGCCAGGCTCATCTCCTCCTCGACATTCGCCAGGGGAACGGGGACGTGGATGATTATGCGGGCCAGTTCCTGGAAGTCACAGAGGAGATGGTGTTCGGAGAGGAGGAGCTGACGACGCTCTTCAACGCCGGTCTCAGCGAACCACTCTCGCGTTCGGAGATGAGGTTGCTGAAACCACTGGACTTTGACACCGTGTGGCAGTATGCCGTGGAGCGATCGGAGTCCAGGGTCTAAGCTCAACCCGCCTACCCATCTCCGCTGGTCGTGATCCTTGGGGGTCGTCCCCTGCAGATCGGGGTTATGGGCTTCGCCAAGCCGTCCTCCTCTCCCCCTATAGCCTATCCACCCCAGCCCAGCCTCGGTGGCAAGCGGGGTAGGAGAAAGTCCTGGGGATCGTCCTCTGAGGCCTCCAACCCAGAGCCAGCCCTGCCTTTTACCTCGTTCCTCGGAAGTAGAGGCAGCGGCGAGAAGCGCGGGGTCTGTCCCAGCCGGCGTTCCAGCCGGCGTCCAGTCCGGCGCAGTCAGTGTTCCAGCCGGCAATCCAGCCGGCGTCCAGTCCAGTGCAGTCGGCGCAGCCGGCAGCCCAGCCGGCTTCCCAGCCGGCGATGCAGCCGGCGTCCAACACTGCCCTGCTGTGCCACATTAAAGTGATAGTTCACCCAAAAATAAAATGCCCTAGACCTTTTGTCAATTTAAACCTGCATGACGTTCTTTCTTCAGCAGAACACAGAAGATATTTTGAAGAATGTTGTTAACTGGCCACCATTCACTTGCATTGGTTTTGTGTCCATACTATAGAAGTGAATGGGCGGGCAGTGCTGTTCGGTTACCAACTTTCTTCAAAATATCTTCTTTTGTGTTCTGAGGAAGAAGGAAAGTCATAAAGGTTTGAAATGACAAGAGGGTGAGTAAACGATGACCGAATTTTCAATTTTGGGCTAACTATCACTTTAAATCCTGTAACCCTTCAAGCCCCCAGATGTTTAGGTTGATCCTATTTTGAAAGACAAATGCTTTTGGTTATTAATTTAATAGCTTTATCATAAGGTAAACATTTTTTATTAAAACTGTTGAACATTTGTAAGAATCACCGTACTGTATGTCAATATGAAGAGTTGAATGAGTCTTTAAAAGCCGAGGTTTTAATGTGACTGACATTTTTTACAGCAGGCTCTTGATTGCATTATATTTTCAGAGCACTGTAAATTAGTCTGGCGGTGAGCGTCTCATCAGAGCGACACTACACTCCTGCTTCACGCTGTCACACCTGCACACCACACTTTAGTCCTGCACCTCCACCCGTTGCCTCCAGGGGTCACTGTGGCGCTGTCTAAACCGAGAGCGAACACTTGTCAGTAAGACAGGATCCACACAACACACTTGAATGGCTCTTTTCATTTCAATCCTGCCTGGGCTCATCATCTTATCTCCAACTGGGTGAAAGTTTACTTTTGACGTTCCCTGGACATCCTGAACAAAGACAGTCTTGTGGCATCTTCAGCTATTCGATTTCAATTTAAAAACGCTGGAAATGTCCTCTAGATGGGAATGATGTCTGCTCTCTTCCAGAAACTGAAAAGAGTATATGATTTTTTTTAATTGAAGCTTTCCAGCGGTAGTGGAGCGTTCATATAGTTTCATAACGTGATATCTTCATCTTTAGAGATGCATTACCCGTACATGTTGTCCCCATCACCGTAAATGTCATGCACTGCCACACTGGAGAGCTAAACTGACACTCCAGGAGAAATAAATCCTAATTTGAAGGTCACGCTTATGCTTATGGAAGGTTAGCTGTATGACTGTGTTCTAGATCCATTGGTAGAGCAGTTCATTAGCAACACAAAGGTCATGGGTTCAATCCCAGAAACTGATATATAGTACAGCGTAAAAGCACAGTAAAAAGAATCTCCCAATTTGACTACATTAGATGTTTGAATCGGTTTCACCTCATTACACATGCAAAACGTGACTAAATATAAAATGTAGTCAGCATAAATGTAATGTTCTTGTAAACTCTAAATCAGCCACTGAGAAATACAAATGCCACTTCATGTTTTCTTTATCGAATAACTTCTTATTTGACCTTTTTATTGTTTTTTACAGGTGTGTTTGACTTATGTTTAAGGAAAGGCAGGGTGTGTATAACTTGAGAGAAGGATTAAACTTTAAAAAGTATGTGTATTTCCATTTGTGGAGTTAGCTTGTGGAATGGTTTGGAGCAGGTGTTAGAAAGGTTTAAAAGGTTGTATAAAAAGTATTTATTTGAAAGATATATAAAAATATAGAGGTGAATGTGAAATGTTGATGTTATTTTTTCTGAGTAGAATGTAAGAATGTAGGCAATGTTGCATTGCGATATATTTGTTGTTGTTTTGTTTTGTTGTTTTCATTTTTTGAGAATTTTTGTATAGACTCAAGGTATTGGAACTATGTGGATGTGTAAAATGGGGCAGGAAATTAATAAGATTTTGCTTCATCCTGCTCCGTTTCGGACGTATTTCAATTTTGTTGCAGATTCCTGTGATAGTTTTTATGTATTTTGTGTTTGTTACAAGGGTTAGACAACATAGACTCTGTGTGTGTGTTTGTTATATATATATATTGTTTTAAATAAATAAATATTACTATTATTATTATATGTTTGTGTTAAACAACCCCTGTGGATAAGAACTTCCACATTGAGGACCACAAATCAATTCTTATCAAAGAATAACTCTTTTCTTCTCACATGTATGTTAGGTTGATGTCTTAACAAATTTATATGTAAAAGCAAAAAAGGGAGAGAGTGTAAAACTATGAACACCTTTATCTCCGGTTGGTTTGGCAATCTTGTATTATTCACAATTTTCACTGATATTGTGTATTGTATGTTTCTTCATGTTAGTTATTCTCTCTTGGCTGAAATGAAATGTACTGGCTTGGCTGTGAAGGTGAAATATTCAGCCCAGTTAATCCTCATCTCTTCTACACTTCCATGTCAATTGTTGGTCTCAGTGCTGTTTGGCTCTGAAGGCTGATAAGAACCCAGACTCCTCCCCCCCCACACACACATTCCTTATCTTGCCAGCACACTCTATGTTCACGCAGATTCTTCCAGAGCGTTTTTAAGAAGATTCTACCGTTTTATATTTATCAGTTTATATTTAATAACAAAACAGTACATAAAAGTATTTTTTATGGTAATAATGTCTCAAAACAGAAATAAATTAATTAATAAAAAGAAAAATAATTGCACACTTTTGAGTTTTATCTCACATAACTGAGAAGTGCTTTACTGAATAAAGTATTAATGTGATTGAGTTGTGGATCATTAAACATAAAATCATGTAGATCAGAGAGAAATAACAGCTTGATGCAGGGGAAGAGCCACTCTTTTGTTGCTTGTGTTGAGAGAATGAATCGTCAGATTAAAATGTACAATTTTATGTAATATTAATAATTGTATTATTTATAGAGCATGATAAATAGCATAAGGTAAGGATTACAAAAAAGCATCTGTTAATAACTGAACACAATATCAGGATAAAAACAAAATAACAGATCAAATATCTCTTTTGCTCCAATTCGTAAGAATTTCACACAATTTCACACGCTTTAAGACACACTTCTTTTGTGTGTTAAATAAAACCAATATGCAAATACCAGTGCAATGACAAGAGTAAACCTTAGTAAATCACATTGTGTGATTCATTTAAATACTCTCCTCCTAAAGTTTGCGTCTGAAGAGGAAACGCCTTTCAATGCATATGCAATGATGTCAGTCGCAAAAACAGCTGTGGCCACGCCTTTTCAGAACTCATTTTTACTGCGTGTCTGTAGTAAATACCAACAGGTAGTGTTTGTACGCCAAACGAGGCATTTGCGCTGCTGCAAGCTGTTAGTAAATCTGGCCTTTTGACACAAGACTAGTTGCTTTAACAAGCCCGTCACTAAACTCAGAGTGTGGCCAGATCATCATAGAAAAAAAACAGCAAACAGAAACAAGCCAAAAATAATCAAAAAAAGAATTCAAAATACTTTATATTTTATTAGACCAAAAAACTCAAATATCCACAACTGACAATTTCTTTACACCTAAAGTGTTGTGCCTTATGATTCAAGACCAAGCAACAAGCATAAATGCACTTGAAAATAAATGAGCATGGCAACACTGCAAAAGAGTGCTCTGTGACCAGTGTGTCATCACAAATGCTTGAGTGACTACCTGTTCCCTACACACATTGAACAATAATTTAAGGGATTCAATCGCACGTTTAAATGCAGTTGTCACTCCCGAAACTTTGTGTTAGGTATTGAATTCATTTTTATGGCCATGTACACACTGCAAACAGAACAATGAGTACATCAGTGTACAGTTTACCTTACAGGAATACAAGTTATAACCATGATATTTCAGCACAGTTTATTACATCATAAGATTAGATGATAATATCTCAAGAAAGAGCAACAATAAACAAGGGATGAGTGAAATATGGTAACCATGCAATTGCGGGTCAAAGTAAACCAGCTTTGTGTTCTCAAATATATTTAAAGCAGAGGTAAAATACGCAGTTTCTGCTGAGACACACTATTTACATTCGCTGAGACTTTAAACACACATATACGTCGACCAACGGTATTAAAAAGCACTTTTGTCTTATAACTGTGCATGTGTATGTGCCAAGGTACGTCCTGTTTCTTTACACAACAACATCGCCATCCACTGGCCTGGCGTGCATACTACAACGTTTTTATCCGTTATCCTGGATTTGTGTAAATGCAGACAGTTTTGATAACGCTGTCATGTGTATGTGAAACTTTTCAAAAACGCAAAGGAAAAACTTTTCCGTTTTTCATTGTGTAAACGTGGCCTTAGTTTGTGTTGTTTACATAATGCACGTGCCTATTGCCAACAAAACACAGACATATGACTCAGTTTGACTAACGGCATGTGGTTCATGACCGGCATCTTTTAGCGCTGGGACCGCTCCATCTAGCAGTCTCAAACCATCTCCAAATCCAGCGTTATATCCACTGTTTATATAACATTCATCACCCAAATGCAGTGAACAAACAAACACAGTGTCACGATCTCTGTCTGTGTTCCCCTGTTATTTTGGACGATTATGTTATTTACTGTTGCTTGCCATGTTTGTAGTCCTTTGTAGTCCTTTCTTGTTAATTTGTTCCCCCAGGTGTTTCTTCTTTTCTTTGTTACCCCAGTGTATTTAAACCCTAGTGTTTCCTTTGTCTGGTGTCAGTCTTTGTTTTATGCTTTGTTCAGTGTTTGGATTACCTTGGTTTCTTTTTTGTCCTGTATCATTTCCTTAAAGGTTTTACTGCATGTGGATCTGCTTCCTGCCTAGTTACTCACGTTACTCACAGCTGAACTTCTGCGAAGCACATTGATGGGTGTGCTCTTTCTTTTGCTCTTGCTGGTTGGTGGGTGGCTGTGCTTTTCAGAGAGAACTACCCAATAAGGGCCTAAGAAATGTTGTCAAGTAACAGAATTTCATGTTCAAAAAAACCTTTCCGAAAACAATATGAACGCTGGGGGGTGTATTGAGCACAGAAATACTACGTCATACGTCCAACTCGTTTTTTTGACAAGTTTACCATGTTAAGCATGAGAAGCCAGCATGTTTAACAGTTATCATACTATTTGACCCATTGTTTAAGGCACAAAAAAACAAATAGATCCAGGATTGAGTGCCTTACATGTTGATCAGAAAGTGTTTCTCTGTCTACACATGGGCTGTTCATAGTGAGAAACTCTCCCATCTCTGAAAGCAGTGACGTGATAAAAGTCATTTCAAGCAGGTTATGAGAACACACCACACACTCCCAAATTATGTTTAATCTGTCTCAGCAAGCGCAGACCTACTATGAATGATAAATTTTATGTAGCCGTTACAGATGATTTTAGTAGTACATCCTCATCATTTAATAACAACAGACATTCAGATGGGCTTGTGCTCTCCTGTCTGTTTGTCAGACCTCATTAGTCTAAAGGAGCAAAAGTTCGCTTCACTGAACTCCCACCACTCGACTATTGTGAGACTTCTCGTCAAGCTACTTTCGAGTGGTGTGGCTGGTGTGTTATTGATCCCCCATTGGTTTAATCAGTAGCCTTGTCACATTGCTACAAAGAAACCCTGGGAATCCGAGCTTAGATGAAAGCAATTTACTTTGACATAAGGAAGATTGCTGGCTAATGCTAGATTTATTCCTGCCCGTTTGTATGGTTGAGCTGGTTTTTGCAAAGGGGCAAGCAGTACAATCCCAGGACAAGTCTGAATGAAAGGTTTCAATCTGAAGCAAGGACATATGTTTTTCATGTCTTTGGCATTGTTCTGCCATGCACTCTGTTAGATACATAATACTGATGAAAAGATGAACATTACAAAACATTAGATCAGATGCTGTTCTCCATGTGTCCTGAATCTTGTTCAGAAATGATTGCTATTCAAATTAAAATCCAGACGTCAGAGTTGTTACTAGACCTAAAGAATCTGTGTATCATTCGTTCAGTCATTTTTTGTTTTAAAATTGAAAGTTGAAAAATGAGAAAACGGGTCCTTTTTTTAAAAAAACATGAAAAAGAAGAATTCAGCTCGATTTTTCGTTTTTCGTTCAGGAATAGAAAACTGAATAAACAGCTTGAATATTCTTTCTCTAAATGTGGGCGGAAGGAAACTCTCCATTCTGCTGATTGGTCAGCTGAAGATCAACCCGTGTCGTCATCAGCTCTTCCTCAATTCACGCGGCAGAATAATAGTCCTCCGCTGCTGCAGGTGTACAGATTCTTAACGCGGACAATGCAACTACATTTAATTTCTTTCTCATCAAACAACCATATCAAATTAACACACCATAGCGGGGCAGAGCCTATACAGAGCTTTCCTCTGGCCTGGGTACACAAATCCACATTTGGCTAACCCGCGCTTGTAAGAGAAATAGCTAAAGGTGTTTATTTCAGAAATACTTATGAGGTTTTATAATGTAGGTCTTGTGTTTAATTAGAATGTATCATAATTGATACAAAAGGATGCGCTGCCTTGTGCGGCTCCAGCTGCTACGCGCTCGCACACATCTGTAATGCAAAATGTAAAACAGTGAAAAAAAATACTAACCCTCTCTCTTTCTCTCAACAGGTATTGTTCTGGCTTTTGTGGAAACTATTAATTTGATATTAGCACCTATTGTATTACTTCTCCTGTATGACATATCGCTTTATTGCTCCCTGAACTCTCTGTAAGTCGCTTTGGATAAAAGCATCTACTAAATGACTAAATGTAAATGTACTAACCTTGCCACATGGTTTGTATAATGTATTGTAATAGATTAATCTATTGTATACGCTTGAAATATCTATGGCACGAGTTGCATAGGTTTATTTTATGACAGATTGTCGATTTATGACGAGCCCGTAGATTTCCAAAGAAAACTCGGCAGAATTCCGCGGATTTTAGTTTTCGTCAATGACAAGTATAGGCTATTGAGCGCATCATCCTATTCGTTATTTGCTATTGTGGATTAAACACAAACAATGTTTAAAGGGGTCATATGATGGAAGTAAGTTGCCCATGCATGTATTAGACACGTAAAATTGCACAAATGAAAGTGTGGGACCAAAAGATGCATTCTATCTAAAAGCGAATGCTCAACCAGACCTCGTGTAACCACACCCCGGCGAATCTACGTAACTTCGTAACATGATTTGACTAAGACCGCCCAAATCTACATGTAGTTAAGGTGGGTGTAATTGTAAATCTCATTGTATCGCCTGTCAGTACAATTGCTTTGGAACCTGATGTTCCGAATATGGTAAGAGGCGTTACATTTCCTTGAAATGCTTGCAGTATTTGACCAATCACTACACACTGGTGAATTGGCCAATCATAGCACACCTCGCTTTTCAGAGCCATGAGCTTTGTAAAAAAATCAGTGCGTTTCAGAGAGGTGGGGCAAAGAGGAGATACAAACATGCACGGTATGTGGAAAATACAACGTTTTTTAAAATTTAAATGGTGTATACACATTGCGTTACATCTAAAACAAACAATAATATTCATTTTAGCCTTGCAATATGACTCCTTTAAAATGAAACTAACTGTGGAGGAGTTCAGAAAACATAATTTTACTGTCGATTATTTGAGACAGCGCTGGATCATTTAAAATTCTTTCACAGCAAAAATTAACGACAGGCAAATGCTCTTGTTAAGTTTATTTGAAGTTATATTTACATTGTGTTGTGAACTTGAGGAAAAGTGTCATTAATACACACTAAAATCATGGAAACGAATTTACACAAGCCCTTTCATTTTGCTTTAATGTAGCCTATTGTTAATGTAACACTATAATAAAATGTATATTTTGTATAGAAAATATACATTATTATTATTATTATACTACCACATACAGTAAATAATTATTTGGCATGCACATTTTCGGTTGGTTCAATTTAATTCAGAGTACAGAGTACCAATCAGTAAGCTTCTCTGTAGGCTCTGCCCCTTGTACAAAACTATTCCGTGGAATTTCGCAGATTTTCAGAAAAAAATGAGCGCAGAATTAAAAGACCGCACTTTCAGTCTGGCCCTACTTGTGATGGGTTAAATAAACTCAATAAACTAAGCTTATGAACTTCCTGCAGCAACTTCCCCTGGGCGTCTCGGCGGTTCCAGAGGTGTTCGAGCCTGCAGACGGTGCCTGTCGGTGGCATTTCCCGCTGTTCTCGTGGGTGCGGTGTCCTCAACGAGGAAGGGGACAAGCACGATGTCTGTCTCAAGTGTTTGGGGGTCCGACATGCTGAGGCAGCCTTCGTGGACTCATCTTGCCTGCATTGCGGGCAGATGGTCATAGAGACGTTGCGGTCACGGGTGGCTGTCTTCTCCCGAGAACCAGCCACCACCTTGCAGGCTTCCCGGGCTGTGACGAGGATGGCTAAAACCATTCCGTCCACCAAGGCGAGCGGCGGGGGTGATATTGGGGTCTCTGCTAGCGTTAATCCGTCAGCCAAGTGCTCGTGGACCGCTCGCACCCCGTCTCGTTCGCCTCACCGTTCCCTAGCAGGCGGTACCACACCGTCGGCATCCTCCTTCACGTATTCGGACACGATGAGATTTCAATCGCAGCATCGGAGAGCGAATTGCTGGCATCCGATCCCAACGATTCTTTGCAGCTCCCCCCCAAGGGGGGGCGAGCTCAGGAAGAGGCGGATGTCGAGATGTCGGCCATGCTTTCCCGGGCCGCCTTGTGCATTGGGTTAGAGTGCACTCCGGTGCCTCTCCCCCAGCGCTCACGGTTGGATACATGGTTCTTTGGCTCTGAGCGCGACTCCAAGCTGCGCCCAACCCCGGTTCCGTTCTTCCCGGAAGTGCATGAGGAACTGACGAAGACGTGGAACGCCCCTTTTTCGGCACGTACACGTCAAACCAGCTTTGCCCCTTTTAAATAAGGAGATTTGTCCTTGATGGTTTGTGCAGATGTGAATAGCTGATTTAATACTGCCATTTTCTTTGTTTTATCTATTTCTTTCATTCTCTACTGTTTTACGTTTTTATGTTTGTTTGTTAATGTTTGGTTTGAGTTAGCTAGTTGATTTTAGTTCCCCCGTAGTGTAGATAAATAAACCGCATGTGTATCCACGCTCGAATTGTTTCTGTGTTTATTTATCACATATCAATGTCACTTAAACTGCTTGATTTCGTTAAGATTTCTGAAGTGGTACTGTACTAAAGTAAGAATATTGTTTTTCCAGGCCAGGGGAGTAATATCTCTTAGAGTTGATATACGATCTGCTGATCACTCAGTGGACGAGTGTATTTAGTTTGTCGCTGTTATTAGCTCTGCTGCATCAGGTAAAGTGTATAAAATACTTAATGGTTAATCACCATAGGTTCGCAATACAGGAGCTTTCTGAAGAGCTTCTTTCAAGGTCTCAAAGGCTCGCTGGCACTCTGTGGTCCACTCCCATCTTGCCTCTTTTTTCTTTAGAGCATGGAGAGGGGCTGCATGTTCGGAGAAATGGGGATTAAAGCGGTGGTACCAACCTGCTAGCCCAAGAAATCACTGAACTTCTTTCACTGCCTTGGGAATGGGGACGTTTTTTATGGCTTCTACCTTTGCGGGTTCTGTCCTCACTCCTCCCTCTGAGATGGTATGTCCAAGAAAAGAAAGGGATTTTTGGAGAAGGTTACACTTCTTCAGGTTCATTGTAAATCCTGCAACTTTCAACTCAGCAAATAACTGACAGAGATGTCCGTAATGCTCCGGGACATTGGGAGAACATACTACAATATCATCAATATAGACAAAGCAAAACTTGCCAATGAACTTACGCAAGATGGAATTCATCAGTCGTTGGAACGTTGCTGCAGCATTTTTTTGCCCAAAAGGAAGACGTAAGAATTCATATTGAACAGTTTTAATGACAAATGCAGTCTTAGAGATGCTGGCCTCTTCCATGCATACCTGCGAGTAACCACTCCTCAAATCCAGTGTACTATAAACCGTAGCTCCGTGAAGAGAAGTAAGGATATCATGCACTTGCGGCATAGGAAAGCCATCAAGGGGGATATTGGTGTTCAAAGCTCTATAGTCAACACAAAAGCGCATACTCCCATCCTTCTTTGGTACCAACACTGCTGGTGCAGCCCATGGAGAGGTAGACTGTCTGATTATTCTTTTTTCTAGCATTTTAGCTATTTCGTCATCTATAAACTTTTGTTTATGGATAGGTGTAGGATATGCTTTTCTCCTTACCGGTATTTCATCCTTAGTATTAATTCGATGGGTAAGGATGGAAGTACATCCCAGTGAATCTATACTAACTGTGGTCCATTCAAACAACAGTTGTTCTAACTGTCGTTTTTGACTTCTTGAAACATCAGCTGCATCTACCAGTCCTTTTATCACTGTTAGCGTCACTCATCGGCACAGAGGGAAGCGCTATGTGCAGTAGACCATCCATCAGCTTGTTTAAAGCTGGTAGGAGCCCTAAATTGATGTAACTCCTCTTCTCCAGGAAGTACATAGGAAGCAGCATAAAAATCGAACTTCATCCCAGAAACAGACAGAAACACAAGTCCGATGATGAGAGGAAAAGTCAAATTCCGAGTTCTCATCACAAATACTCTGAACGGATGCACTTGGTTGTGCACTGTACATTGTAGAGAAGCTTTTCCTATTGCATGCTGTATATGACCTTTGGCAAGTGAAAATGTTTGCCCCTTGCTGGACTGCAAAGTCTCCTTTACCTGCTTGATCTGATCCCAGAGAGACTCTTGGATCAAGGAATAAGAGCTTCCAGTGTCAATAATTGCTTCCAGATGATGATTACAAATACTCAACGGTAACATCAAAGTTTTCATGGGGGGTGGTAAACTTCTGTATATCAGAATCAGAATCAGAAAGAGCTTTATTGCCAAGTATGTTTGCACATACAAGGAATTTGTTTTGGTGACAGGAGCATCCAGAACACAGAAACAGCAACAACAGTACACAGAGACCATAACACAATAGAATACAGTACACAATGATTTAAATAAGGGCCTATGGGTATAAAAAATTAAGAAATACAATACAATAAACATAAGATAAAGATATAGAGAGTGTAAATCTATGTATGTATGTAAATATGTACAAGTAAAAAATAAGAATAGACTATTGTAGTACAAGGTATGTGCTATATACAGCAGAATGAATGAAATACAATTTACAGAAAAAGTTGTATAAAAATAGATAGTGTATTATCTGGAGGATATAATTAATATTGCACTTGATTATTATTTCACAGAGTTATTAATTGCACGGTGTGTAAAAACATTGAACTGTTCAAGAGGTAGATGGCCTGAGGGAAGAAGCTGTTTTTGTGTCTGCTTGTTTTGGTGCTCAGTGCTCTGTAGCGCCGACCAGACGGCAGCATTGTGAAGAGATGATGGCTTGGATGTGAGAGGTCCAGGGTGATTTTCTGAGCCCTTTTCCTCACTCTGGATGTATACAGTTCTTGGAGGGTGGGCAGGGGAGCACCAATGATCTTCTCAGCAGTCCGAACCGTCCTCTGTAGTCTTCTGATGTCTGACTTTGTGGCTGAGCCAAACCAGACAGTGATGGATGTGCAGAGGACAGACTCTATGACAGCTGAGTAAAACTGTTTTAATAGAGTTTGTGGTAGGTTGAACTTCTTCAGCTGATGTAAGAAGTACAACCTTTGCTGGGCTTTTTTAGCAATGGAGCCAATGTGATTGTCCCACTTCAGGTTCTGAGAGATGGTGGTGCCCAGGAACCTGAATGACTCCACTGCTGCCACAGTGCTGTTCATGATGGTGAGAGGGGGGAGTGCAGGGGGGTTTCTCCTGAAGTCCACAATCGTCTCCACTGTTTTAAGCGTGTTCAGCTCCAAGTTGTTATGACTGCACCAGACAGCCAGCTGCTCAGCCTCCTGTCTGTACGCAGACTCATCAACATTCTGGATGAGGCCAATTAGTGTGGTGTCGTCTGCGAACTTCAGAAGTCTGACAGAAGGGTCCTGGGCAGTGCAGTCATCATTTGTGTACAGGGAGAAGAGCAGTGGGGAGAGAACGCACCCCTGGGGGGCGCCAGTGCTGATTGTGCGGGTGCTGGATGTGAGTTTCCCCATTCTCACTAACTGCTGCCTGTCTGTCAGAAAGCTGGTGATCCACTGACAGATAGACCCAGGAACAGATAGCTGGGTTAACTTTGTCTGGAGCAGTGATCGGATGATGGTGTTGAAAGCGGAGCTGAAGTTCACAAACAGGATCCTCACATAGGTCCCTGGTCTATCTAGATGTTTCAGGACAAAATGCAGCCCCATGTTAACTGCATCCTCAACAGACCTGTTTGCTCTGTAGGCAAACTGCAGGGGGTCCAGTAAGGATTCTGTGATGTCCTTCAGATACAGCAATATATACAGCAATGTTATGGCTGTTGGGAGGTCCTCTGCCTGGCTTTCCTCCTCCATGAAATGTTGCTTGTTCTGCTTGCCTTTTCCTCCAAAAAACTCTTTCTTCATTCAGATCACGTTCCACCAGCCTGCCTATGCGTACTCACTCTTCTATCATGGACACAGTTCCTCTCAAACTGCTGGCAATACGCGGGTTGCAGTTCCTCAATATAGATTGTAGAATCTCTCGCTCTGTCATGGCGGGCTTCAACCTCAGACATAGGGCTCTATATTGGTACACAAAAGAACTTATGTTCTCATCCACTGCTTGCTTTCTTTCCCTAATCCTTCTCTCTGCTTCCATCTCGTGGTCTTCTGGTAAGAATGATTGTAGAAAGACTGTTTTACATTGTGTCCACGATTTGACGCGTGTCTTCTCCGCTATACACCAATCCTTGGCTGTATGGGTAAGCACAGATGGTAACATAGACAAAATCTCAGTATTACTTAAAGGTTGAATAGAGAGATATTCTTCACACTTCTCCAAATATTCAATAGGGTCTTCCCCATCCAAACTGCTGAATTTTGCAAAGTCAAGTTTTATAGGAGTTTTGAACTGAATAGAGCGAGAATAACCTTCAGGAAGTGGAGTTGAATGTCTGGCAGGAGTGGAAGTAGCACCATTACTGCTCTACCTAAATCCTGAATACTTTCCTCTGAAACCTGTTTCATTTTTCACGTTGACATGCATTCTTAACCTCTGTAACATTTGTTTCATCCCTTTGGTTCAAAGACCTTTCACAGGCCTTGACTTGAACTTCTAAAGCACTTATTTGGTTCTGATAAATGTTCAATTTATCCAACATGTGAGTTTCAAACTTATCACACCGGGCACTCAGGTTTCTTTCTACCTCACTCATTCTAGTTTCCAAATATTTAACTCTATTGGCCAAAACTAAGGAGATAAGACTTTCATCTTCATCTTCAGCTTTGGAAGGTGGTGGAAGTGGTAACAAACCCCTATCTTCTACTTCCTTCACCTTGTCATTCTCTGGCTCTGGTTCAAGATAAAGACTACTGAATGATTGGATCAGATCACGGACTGGTTCCCGATGCACTCTAAATGCATCTGAATTATAATTAGTCTCTATGAGATACTCTCTCCCAGTCTCGGCAGGATCAGTCGCCATTTAGAAAAGTTATGAGGAAGTATGACCTTCAGAATGAGTATTCGTACAATGAATTGACTGACAGAGGTATAAATCCTTTCAACCAACTTTTATCATACAAATAAATTACATCTCAAGTAAGTATACACTGCTGTTACTCAACATAATTTGATTGTCCCTGTTTGTGTAACAAACTCTCTCAAACTTTTGTTTAACAAAAATCACACAAAATATATGGGATACAATCCATCGAGTTTTGATACTTAATGTATTAAAGTGTCATATGCCCGGTTTCACAGACAAGGCTTAAGACTAGTCCCAGACTAAAAGGAATGTTTGACCTGTCTTAACTGAAAATAACTTTCATGACATAGTTTAAAATATGTCAGTGCCATTGTTTCATCTCAAGATGCAAACCAGTAATGTTTTTTTTCTAAGGCATTTTTATAAAAGTGCCTTAAATCTGCTAATTTAACTAAGGTCTAGTCCTGGCTTAAACTAAGCCTCTTCTGTGAAACCGGGCCATAGTGTATACAAACAATTAAACTCCCCACACAAAACAACCACATCACCCCTTCTCCGTAATATGTACAAATCAGTCCTTGGAATACGTTCTACAAAAACCTGTTTTTCCAACGTTGTTTGGCTGTTGCCAACGCTTTGTCTCAAGTATTCCAATACCAGCGATCGGCTCGATGAATCAGTCAATGAATAATCCATAGGTGATCGGTATATAATCCAATGGCACTTCCCACACGCATTACTCGGTTGAATTTATCGTACACAGTCTACTAGAGCAACTTGACTCAAGACCTCCTATAACGTACATTTAATCACATAAGGCTCAGTGATTCAGTAGAAAAATAACCTTTTCCATCTCTGGCCTAACAAATGATGAAAAACCATCCGCCATCACTCAAACATCCTGCCTTTCTTCCCCAAATCTCTCTTACTCTCTGCTTATATTAGAGTCCTCACCCTCCTACCTGAGGTCGTTTCCCCCTAGTGTTGAGGAAAATAACTACAGTAACAGTAAATTCAACATAGAACTGTTACAAGGTTGCTTTGATTCAGATAAGTATGTGAGTAACGTTGGTTTTTCTGTTTGTTAGAACCAAGATATGTTGTTGTTTTTGTTGTAATATTAGCTGTGTGACAGAGCAGTTTAGAGCGTCATTGTTTATCTGGAACCGATTTAATATTGTACCCGTACATATACTGGAGAGAGAGAGCGAGAGCGCGTTGGATCTGAAACTGTAGAGCGAGCGAGAGCATGTTTTACTCTCTTAATCAATGATGAATAAACTTACATTTAATCCGCAGGACACATACGTTCCGAACCGGAGAGTACGATCAGTACGGATCACGGATCATCCGCGATCCGTTTCACCACAATACCGCAGCGGAGAGGGAGAGGAAACGTGCGTTGTAGAGTTGTTTGTCCGTTTAGGGCTGCTGTACAAAACATGGTGGCAAATTCAATGTATGTAGGGCCGCTCTGTATGTAGATATCAACAGGTATTGCAAACATAATGGTTCATTACGTCAGGTCTTTATACACCCCTGAAGAAATAGTTTTGTATATTATATTGTATTTCTGTCAATAGATCCTTCTAAAAACCCCGTATTGTTCCTTTAAAATGAGCAACTTTACAGCAGAAAAAAACGTGTACAACCTGGTACAAATAATATTTTGGTGTGTAGCTAATATTACCCTTCATGACAACTGAGGGGGGTGGATTGTTTATAACTCATACGTTTAACTTATATTAAGCCCTAAAATTCTGCATAATTAAGGGCATGGCTACTTGAGTGACAAGTGGTTTCAGCAACCAGGCGCCTCAGCTCCAACCAAGTCCCTCCTATTTTCTGTGTTGCTCATGTACAGATTTTCTTATACATGGCCTGTTATTCAACATAACCAGACTGTGTATAAATAGAACTGTTCTGCGATAGTCTAAATGATCAGTATCAGCGCACAATCTACTGGTATGGTCCTCGAGAGTCACTGACTCAATTTATTGACTATTCTCTCTTAACTTGTGGGCTAGGTGGAGGAGGAGGCTGCCCCTAAACATTTTTTTTGAGGGGGCAGTAAGCCTGCAGTTCCAACGGTGATGGTTCCCCTTCATGGGCCTGCCTCCCCCTGTTCTGTCTCCGCCCCACCACCCTCCTGTTTAAATCTGTGGAGCGTCTGGAAGCCACTCCTTTGAGGGGGGGCTATGTTACGATCACCAGTTGGGCCCTCCAAGTCAACTACTCAACTCACTCAACTCGACTTTATTTATATAGCGCTTTTTACAATTTTCATTGTTACAAAGCAGCTGTACATGAGACATATTGACTATCAGTAAAACAATTAAAGTTGTACCTGTAAAAACAAGAAAAAGGTGAAAACACAGAAGACAGACATGCCTACATACAAAACACTCCACACACACAATATGCACATGTACTAACACACATAGACATAGACACACACACACACACACGCACGCACACACGTACACAAACAAGTACGCACACACAGTGAGAGTTGTTATGTAACCCCACGTGGGTCTTTGTTTTGTATTTATATTTTATTAAATGTTTTGTTAACCCCTTACCCGCTGTCTGCATCTGGGTCCTTTGTACTTGTGTCCTTGTTCGCTCACCATTCATGACAGAATGAACCAGGCATTCTGGACCCAGCAGACAGAGGGATCTCAGCAGGAGGGGTCGATGCCGCCGGGCTCCCCTCCGGGGTCGAAGCCGCCGGTCTCCCTTCCAGAGTCGGGGCCGCTGGACTCCCTTCCGGGATCGAGACTGCTGGAACCCCATCCAGGATCGAGACCGTCGGGCTCCCTTCCAGGGTTGAGGTCGTCGGGTTCCCCTCCAGGGTAGAGACCGCCGGTGTCCTGTTCCCGCCACAGATCCCTGCCGGCCTCCGAGCTGGTGCCCAGGCCTGTCGAGTTGACTCTGTTTGTGTGTTGTTTTTGTCCTTGTTTGCTGCCCAGCTGCCAGAGAGCGCTGTCCAGCCGGCCTTCCTGCCGGCGCCATGTGTTGTCCAGCCGCCCATCCAGCCGGCGCCATGTGTTGTCCAGCCGGCCTTCCTGCCGGCACCATGTTCTGTCCAGCCGGCCATCCAGCCGGCGCCATGTGTTGTCCAGCCGGCGCCATGTGCTGTCTAGCCGGCCTACTAGCCGGCGCCATGTCTTTGTTTGGACTTTTTTTTCTATGTATCACGTTTTTGGTCATGTTTTGTATGGTTATGTTTGTTTTGTCACAGTCTGTCTAGTCTTGTTTGTTCCTTGAGTAGCATCAGGATGCTGCTCCTTAAGGAGGGGCTTCTGTCATGGTTCTGCCCCATCTTGTCTTTCTTTTCTTGACCTAGTGGCAGAACCCTGACAGAACCTCTTGTTTTATGTGGAGAGAAGCGTTTTGACCCTGTTGGCCTTCCACTCTCCGGTGTTGCGTTTCTGTTCCCGCCCTTTCGTCTCCTCATTATTGATTGTTAATTAGTTCATGCCCCACACCTGTTCCCTCTTGATTTGTTCCCTTTATAAGGTCACTGTGTTTTCTGTCCTGTGCTGGTTCATTGTCATTTGTATGGTGAGTGCCTGTGCCGTGTCAGTCTAGTCTAGTCTAGTCTAGTGTAGTCTTTTGTAGTTCTGTCATATGTTAATCTTAGTCTTGTTAGGTGTAATTAGTCTTAGTCCTGTCCTGTTGTAGTTTCCCTTTTTACCCCCACGTGGGTCTTTGTTTTGTATTTATATTTTATTAAATGTTTTGCTAACCCCTTACCTGCTGTCTGCGTCTGGGTCCTCTGTACTTGTGTCCTTGTTCCCTCACCATTCATGACAACTACAGCATACTATATTATACTAATATATACTGTAGTGCACTATAGTATTATAGTAGGATTTAAAAGCCCTTAAGGAAATCAACCAGGATTTTATAATATTGTAAGTGATGAAAGAAACCATGTTTTTTGGCAGATTTGTACTGTATGACCACAGTTCCACTACAAATACCATGGTTAACTCTGGTTATACTGTAGCAACACCATGGTTAAATTGTGTTCACAATGGCTTAACTATAGTGGCCATTTTATTTGTTTTAATTTAAAGTTTAATTTCATAAGGGAACACTGTAGTACAGTGGTTCTCAACTCTGGCCCACGAGATCCATTTTCCTGCCGAGTTTAGCCCCAACTCTGATATAAAACACCTGAACAAGCTAATCAGCGTCTTTAGGAATAGATGTGTTCAACTTAATGCGGCTCTGTGCAAATCTATCAGCGTATGACATTTAAGTACCGCGATTCAAGTGCAGATTGCTCTGAAAGCATTTGAATCACTCTTGCGGTACTTTAGTGCGATGTGCCAAACAATCTGCGCAGCCCAACATTAAGTTGAGCGTGTCTGTTCCTGAAGTCACTGATTAGCCTCTTCAGGTGTCTTATCAGAGTTGGTGCTAAACTCGGCAGGAAAATGGAAAATGTAAGTTAATAATTCAGGATAGATTTAAAATTATGAACAGGTGCTTGACTAGCCCTGCTATAGCTTATACCATTGTCAGAATCAGAAAGAGCTTTATTGCCAAGTGTGCTTGGGCACACAAAGAATTTGTCTTAGTGACAGAAGCTTTCAGTGCACATACAGGTTAAAAAAGTGACAAGGCACAGGTAAAAAAACGTAAAATATAAATATGTAAGAGACAATACACATTTGACAAAAATGACAATATTAGACAAATGAAGGTATTAGACATCATATTTATTAAAGTAAAGTGTAGTAAAATTCCCAGATACAGTGTTCCCTTATGAAAATAAACTTTTAATTAAAACAAATAAAATGGCCACTATAGTTAAGCCATTGTAACCACAATTTAAGAGGGGTGTAACATGACTGGGTTCATGAGAACGAGACGAGATTTTTATACTTTTTTAAAAGAAATCCTCAGTGATGAAATTGTCTTTTATTAACAATATGCAAAACATGTAGGCATTATAAAATCAACTTGTACTTTATGAAACACATTAAACTTCTATTTTAATTAATTATATTATGCAGTAATAAACAATATGTAAACACTGCAAAATTGTTGGTCACAAACTCAAATGACAGGTAGTAATTGCACAAAATGTATGCTTTGTTTTCTTAACAGGCGTAGCTTTTAGTAAAGAGCTGTGGTTGTTTTCTTAGCTTTTGCATAGTGCTGGTGTTAGCAGATGTGGCGCTCATTTCACACTGTCAATCCTCCTTCCTCCACTGACTGAACGCTCATAGCCTTCAGAGAAACAGTTAAAACTACATAAACACATCATGTTTATATGTTTACATTGCACATATGTAAGAGACAAATGATCTGTTTTTTAAGAGGTTGTCTGTGAGGTATTTAAAATAACATAATATGAATTTGCAGTTGCTACACTGCAAAAAAATGACTTTCTTACTTAATATTTTTTTCTTGTTTTCCAGTAAAAATGTCTACAAATTCTTGAATCAAGATGCATTTTCTTGATGCGCAAAATGACCTAAGGAAATAAGTCTGGTTTTTAGTAAAAAAATATGAAATTTCAGTGAATTTGTGTTTAAAACATGCAAAAAATCTGCCAATGGGGTAAGAAAAATAATCTTGAATTAAGGTTTACCTTTTTCTTAGTCACTCAATTCAAGATTATTTTTCTCACCCCATTGGCAGATTTTTTGCTTGTTTTAAGCACAAATTCACTGAAATTTCATATTCTTTGACTAAAAACAAGACTTATTTTCTTATGTCAGTTTGCTCATCAAGAAACTGCTTCTTGATTCAAGAATGTTTAGACATTTTTACTGGAAAACAAGAAAACAAGACTAAGTAAGAAAGTCATTTTTTGCAATGTATACTGTACTTGTGGTACAGCCAGCTCAGCTGCTGTTCAGCCGCGCGCTTCCAAAGCTCTGCTGGCAGCGCGAACTGCAAACACTAGTGCTTTTATGCGCAAGGCGCTGCAGACGCAGGAGACAAGAATTTGTAGACATTTTTACTGGAAAACAAGAAAAAAAAGTAAGAAAGTCATTTTTTGCAGTGTGTTCTTGCCTTGTTATTTGGATTACCTTGTTTTTGCCTGTTCCCCTTTGGATTTGTTTGCCCTGGGTGATCTGATTACATGTGTATGAACTATTGCCTGTTTAACTTTACTATTTTGGATTACCCTGTAAACAACTGCATCTGGATCCTCACCCTGTCTCCGTGTAGCCTCGTAACACCATGAGAGCTCGCAATATTAAACCATAAAATATTTTTTAATTATATTATAATTCATAAAAAAAGTAAAATGACATTCAGTAAAGCAGATTTTTAAAATGCACCTACTTTCATTTATTTTTCATATTTCATCATTGAGGATTTCCTAAACATAGTGTAATAATCGTTTTGTCTCATTCTCGTGTCTCATCTCATGGGTTAAGTGTCTAGTCATACCAAGTTTCTATACATCCACCCGTCAAAGGCAAATTTATGTGTGTGATTAAAAAAATGTAGGAGAATCACTGAACTGTAAACAATTTACTGCCATGCCATTTTGTGAATAATATTGTATCTAATCATGTAATCAATAAAAAGTAACTTAGTCTGATTACAAGTATTTTAAAATTATCAGTAGTTTTCTCTAATTACTAGTACTTGATTTTTGGAATCTAACTACGTAATCCACATTACATGTAATCCATTAATCCATGCTTTAGAGCACCAAACACCAAGACTTCCAGACACAGAAGCAGCTTCTTCCCCCAGGCAATCTCCCTCCTAAACAGATAACTGCTCCTTAAGAGCAATATTCCACTTCCACTACTGCTATAGTGTGCACTATAGTGCCTTATTATATCTACATTTTAGTTATACATGTATATAACACTACCTCTACTTACTACATTATCCATTTGCACAAGTGTACATACAATCTGTTAATATGTATATTCTACTATATACTACCCTGTACAATGTCTCTTATATGTTATTATCCCCCATTTTCTGTAAAATAGTCTTCATTTTATATATGCATATTTTAGAATCTTTTAGACTGTAAATCTTATTATATTGTATTGTCATTGTGTTGAATGTCTGTACTAGAAGTTTCCAACACCAAAGAAAATTCCTTGTGTGTGCAAGCACACTTGGCAATAAAGCTCTTCTGATTCTGATTCTGATTACTACCCAGCTCTTTTTAGAGCATCAAAAGCAACAAAGACATATACACATTCATTTCATGGGACTAACGAATGACCATTTTTATTTTATATCTGCACATTTCTCAAACCATTATTTACTAACCTGATCTCGTAGTTTTTTCCTCCAGGAAAAACAAAATTCTAAACAATAAAATATAAATGAAAACCCTCTGACCCCTGAGATAACTCTACAACCAGCCATCCTGTAAAAACACTAAATTATGTACAATAAGAGCTGATAATATCTGGCAATGTATATACCCACGGTTTCACAGTGGTTTGATTTAATGAAAGTGGGCAGATCGTCCAGTCATCGAGTAGGAAACAACAGCTGATAAATCAATAGAGTAGCTGTACATCATGACATCCTCAGAGACTTTAACGAGAAACAGATCTGCTGTGTTGAAGGACATGGCCACATAACGACTAAAATAAGGTTGTGTTGTGTTGGAGAAAACGGGGCCTTCTCAATGTAATTAATATGAAACACAATGGGCCCTATCTGCACTGCACAGACGCAAATGGTTTTTGTTAGTGTCAGCCCGACGCAGTCATCATTTTCACGTCATGTGCCACGTTGTTTAAATAGTAAAGCATTTATGCGCCCATGGGTGTGCTGGTCTGAAAACAAGGTGTGTTCGGGCGCATTGTTGGTGCGTGACTATTTTGAGGCAACAGAAATCAACTGTGCCACTGACAAACTGAAACCTGCTCTAAACATTATTGCTGATGTGACAGTGCAAAAAAACTCATTTTGTTCCATTTTCCTCTAGTCCGGACTTTTCTGTGTGGATCATTTGTCCTTTTAAGCGCAAGATTAGTATTCAAGAGTCACAGTAAACAAATGTGTTCCTTACAGCTCTTCTGCCCACAGTAGGGAACAAACTGATGTCTTTTTCTAACATTGTCAAGGCTGTTTGATCAGATCAGTGTTAGTGAAAGTGCACTTATTTGTAATGTGCCTGTTATCGAAGACCGTACTCTTATTTCTTTTTCTGACTCAATTCAGCCCCTGCAAAAAAATTTATGTGAATATACCAAAATGTTAATAGTGTTAGCCCGTAAAACTGTTTATACCATCAGAGTAGACGTAAGGTTCACCTTGTGTGTCATCCTTTTGGGGGGGGGGGGGCTTTGTGTGCTTGTATTTATTTTGTAGCATCTCTTCAATGTTTTTCATATGTTGGTAAACTTTTCCCTGAGGTTGTTGTGTATGCGTGCGTGCCAGCAGTGTGATGTGTCTATGTGCTGAGATTAAGTGACAACATGCATGCACACACGTACACACAGTTTCACAAAATTAGATACCAATCCTGTTGTTCCCACACTGTTACATTAAGGCAATGTATTTGTAGGTAATATTGCATTATAGAAAAACCCCAGAACCCTCAAACAAAAGCTATTATGCTCCTCCAGCCACTACAACACATTTTACTCTATCTTTAGTAAATGCATTTCTGTTGACACGATATTATGGTAATAGAATCAATCACACTTCTGCGTCCTGCAGTAGAACTCTACTAATCCAATTCATGAGGCATTTTGTCCCCTGTTGATTAAATGTCACAGCACAAATGTGTTGATATTATGTTTGTTCGGAGCAGAAAAACACAAACTTAGTCCAGAGTTTTTTTCCAGGCTCAAATCAGAGCTATTACATTGTAATTCCTTTGAACATGACAGCTCTGGAGTTCACATACATTACACTATTAATGATTGCTAAATGAATTGTGAAATGCAATGTTTTATTGAAACATGTTTTCTAAAATTGACTGTTCCATTTGTTAGTAAACGCAAAAGTGTCTAGATTCTACCTACAATCATTCTACTTCAGAGGTCAAAAATAAATCTTACAAAAAAATGTATCTCTCTTTAAACTATAATAATTGCAAAGTATTTGAACAACGGTCACGAATGACGGTAGAACCCAAGCGCAGGCAGACGTGAAGGGGTTAAACACAAGACTTTAATACACTAAACGAAAAACAAAAACCCACAATGGGGACAACCAGAACTATAACTAAAATAAAAACTGAAACAAAACACTTCCCACGGGGGGGGGGCAAAAACAAACTAACAAAACAAGGCACGACACAACGTCTTACAAAAACAAACACGGCAGGGTGACTAAGACTCAAACACAACACTCACATTACACGAACAGGGCATATAACAGGAACACGGGCTGTAAACAGGAACACGGGCTGTAAACAGGAACACGGGCTGTAAACAGGAACACGGGCTGTAAACAGGAACACGGGCTGTAAACAGGAACACGGGCTGTAAACAGGAACACATACACAACGCAATACACGATCACAGGACAAAGAAACAAGAGGGTATATATAGGGAACACAAACGAGGGATAACGACATGGGGCAGGTGTGGGTAATAAAACACTCAGGGAAAGATCATAAGGAAACGAGAGGAGCGGGGCCAATGACGAGACACTGGAGAGAACGTATATTATTGTCAAAAGGACAATAATATGTTTCTCTCCACACATAACCAAAAGCTTTGTCATGGCTCTGCTACAGGACCAAGAAAAACATGACTAAATGAAGCAGAGCCATGACAACAACACTGTCATGAAGACAAAAATTACACTTATTCTTATTTAGTGAAAGGGACCTATTAGTCAGATATGGTGACCCATACCCAAAATGTGACCTCTGCTTTTAACCCATCCAGAGAATAGTGAACACGCACAGCAAGTCGTGAACACACGTACATCCGGAGCAGTGGGCAGCTATCACTGCAGCGCCCGGGGAGCAAGTAGGGGTGAGGTGCCTTGCTCAAGGGCACCTCAGTCGTTACCCACCGGCCCTGGGAATCGAACCGGCAACCTTCTGGTCTCGAGTTCGACTCTCTAACCATCTAGGCCACGACTGCCCCGGCATTGGTGTGCATACTAAAAGTTGTGGTCCAATTCCACTCGTGTCCATTATGTTTTCAGGGCATGTAAGGGATAATGGACAGCCGGCTGGTGGTTAAGGCAGAATAAACTCTGACAGTGTGATCAGGTACCACTTTCAGGGCCGTAGCACAGAATCACGGGCCTTAGCAAAAGCAATGTGTGGGGCCCCTCCACGCTATATAGCAAATATATATAAGTAAACTATGTATTTATAATACAGCACTGAATCTCATTTCTGTATCAGTCTACCCTTAAACATGTTTAACTATATTTTATTTGAATTGTGTTTCATTCATAGAGACACTGTGCAGTGTAGTCCAAAACATTACACATTTAACTATTGAACAGTAAAAAATAATGTATTTGAAGTTACCCACAGTAACGTCACGTGTGTGGTGTAAGAACAGGCTAATACTGCATAATGGTAGTAATAATGTCACATCATGACTGTATATTTTGGGTTTTCTGCTGAATATAACTCTCACAGTCTCCTGCCTCATTCTTGTGAAGGCTAAGAACAGCGAATTTGTTAATTTAGACCTCCGAGATCGATTTCAATCATTGGCTTCCAATAATACTGCCACTGCACATTTCTGACACAAATACTAAAAACAAACGACCCAAATACTACTTTATTGGATCAAGCACTAGCTGTGTAGTTTTTTGTACTTCATCTATCTGTCAATGAGACTCTCCATCATCTGCTGTGAGCGGAGTCAGTGAACACAGACTGTGAGCAAGAAATGAAAAACTCGGAGCTGAATTCACGGATCTCTAGCGGAGTGATAACAGAATGCCTTCAGCAGGGATGTGAGTCCATTCCACTTCACTCATGCAGCCTATCGTGCAGTTCGCGGTGAGGCATTTCAGACGTCACTGATTGTGACGTTGATATCAAGTGACCATAGTGTATCCTTTAGAGCCTCATGAACCCACCTGCACGCCGGCAGAAGAGCTGGCCTTTGAGTTGAATGTGAACTGACCCATTGTTCATTGCTCTTCCTTAGACCCACAGCCAGGGACCAGCAGCACTTTCTTTACTGGTAAATGAGCTTTGAATTCTCTTGGTACACTGTAAAATAATTCGTTGTTGCCTTAGATTTAAGTGGAATCCTAATGTCTGTTACAGTCATTTCAACCATGCTAAATCTTGTAGTGATGAATTGCAAAAAAAAGCTACACTTATTTAGATTGAATGTAAAAATGTTGCCATGATTTTTTTACTGTGTAGCTCATAATAATGATGTTGTGTTTATTCCCTTACGTGCAGTTTTGTGTAACACCCCAACACTTCTACCAGTTCCCATGCAAGTACATGCACTGTACTTGTTTCATTTTTTACATCAATAGGGAAGACCGCACGTTAGGATGCGTTTCCTAAAAGCATCGTAAGCCTAAGTTGATCTTAAAAAAAATCGTACGAGTGATCTTAATATTACGGTCAGTTTCCCAAAAGCATCATAACTTAAGTAGCACTTGAAAATCATCGTACTGTAGATCTACGAGTGCTCTGGAGTAATCGTAAAACCCAAAGTGCATCGTAAGAAGACAGATTTATGACGTCACCTGCAGGACAACCGGAGAATTACGATTAAACTTAAACGCCTATATGTGATTTATCATGTTTTTATTTATGACGTTTTTTTGTTCGTTTAAATCTTTATAAATCACTAAACTAAATTAATAAAAAATACAGTACAATAAAAATTAAATGACTGGACATACATGAATAAAGTAAAGAATAAAACAATATATAGTATGGACAAGTTGTTGATTCTAACAAGGGATGCATGTTTGTTGCTGGATTAAAGTTACTCCACATTTTATGCAAAGTAAGAATGTTGTGTTTCAAAGAGAAATGGTCAAAATTTACTTGGTGGTTGTCAGTGTCTTTGTCTTTCTCCTGCTGCTGTTTACTGCAGCCATGGTTTCTTCTTTGAGACTATTGTGAACTATCCTCTAATTATTTAGAGGAACCATGTGATTAAAGGTTTTCAGGCTGTTACAAACCTTATATATCACTTTCTGCCATATCATCATATAATCCAACAACTGCAGAAGGCAATACTTAAAGAAACTGAATGCCTGATTTGATGAGCTCTTCTCCTTATCGTTATCTAATTGAAAGGTTCATATTCATAATGAACACACTTCGTGTTTATTATTAATAAAGTGCTGGTAATGTATGTGTATAATAAACATTTTGTTTGGATATAGAAAGCTAGATAATACATAGGCCCTAATAAAAACTCCACACCACCCAAAAGTGTCATCAAATGTGGTTCTACAAACACATACAGCATTTTTTTACTTTTGATTTTAACTTTTGATTTTCCCTACAACGTGCTAAATAAATTGCACAATTACAGTAGAGAAGTCCTATCTGCACATAGAAAAAGTATTACACGCTGCACAAAAAATACAGTCAACAACATTAAAGAATATTCACCGACCACATGCACATGAAAATAATTAGCCTAAACATTTCAAAAACAAGCACGTGCTCCAAAACGAGCCATTGTATAAGATGACATTTCAGCACCTGAAAACGGACAGCAACTCATAAGAAGCAGTTAAAGCACTGATGCGTGCTGTCGTGTTAAGGGCATTTTTGGGAAATGCACGTGAAACGATGACGAACGTTCACAAAGTGGCTCGTAGAAAACGCTCTTAAGTGCTATGATCCATCGTTATCATGAAACCCGGCCCAAGACAGTGAAGAAACTCTCTCAGATGAAATTAGTATCTGCTCATATACTTAGTATTTCTGACTGTAATATGAGTTGCAGAAGTGCACATCTGCAGAGAGTTGTTTTTTTTCCACTTATTGAAAATACATCTACTGAAAGTAGAGTTTTTTCTTCACAAATGGCACAGGGTGACATCCGTTCCCTCTATAAAGTCTCCATCATAAAGTTGAATACCCTCGTGAAAAATAAATATACAGTATTTCAAATATATTTAAGTATATTTATTTCATGCTAAGTATACTGCATATCCTTTTACACTTTATGTACTTAATAAAAATACTATGCATTTGTACTGTATACTTAAAGTCTGCCAAATTGGAACAACAGATTTGTGACTCAATGCACTTTAATTGTGCAGAAGTAGTGCTACGGTACAACAATACGACTGGGGGTTAGAGAGTCGGACTCGTGACCAGAAGGTTGCCGGTTCGATTCCCAGGGCTGGCGGGTAACGACTGAGGTGCCCTTGAGCAAGGCTCCTTACCCTTAATTGCTCCCCGGGCGCTGTAGTGATAGCTGCCCACTGCTCCGGGTGTATGTGTGTTCACTACTTGCTGTGCGTGTGTTCATTACTCTCTGGATGGGTTAAATGCAGAGGTTATGGGTCACTCACCATATCTGACTAATAGGTCACTTTCACTAAAGAGTATATTTGATTGTGCTATAGTGGAACTATTGCAGGTACACTTTAAATATATTGTATTAAAAGACGGATATTATTAAAAAAATCATACAATCAAAATCAAAAGTGATTTTATGTCCATATGTATTTCTATAGAAAGCACATTAAATGTAAGTAAAATGTCTACTTTATGGTTTTGGAGAATACAATGTCAAAATTTGGATAAAATAATGTTGTTGTCATTCAGTGTGAAACAAACAACATGCTTATTCTGATTTGTACATACTAAAATATATAAAAGAAAAAGGGAGACCTCCCTTTGTGCATGTGACCTCAGACACATTGGGCCTCATTTATCAATCTAACGTAGAAACGAGTGCAGATCTGTGTGTAGAAATCATTTTACAACAGGGTTTACGTGTGATTCATCAAACATTCGTATGCCGCCAATCTCATCGTACGAATGACCGTTCCTTGATAAATGCGGCGGCTGAAATCGATTGTAATTTACATACCACCGCCCTATAAATTCAGATTTTGCAACATGGAGAAACATAATCCGGCCAAAAAGAGGAACTTTTCCAATTTAGAAATAAAGATTAACCTTGCAAAGCCAAATCAAAGGAAGTAAAAAAGAGATATCTCTGTGGTCAACAAGGTGTAGTGAAGCGAACTCCAGCGAAGGTTTGTATTTTTATTGATATTTATGTTTTGTAAATATGAGAGCAAATATTTTATTTTATTATTAGTGTTTCACTATTATTTTTACACTGAAAGTATTGTTGTTGCTTTAAATTAGATTGGTTGTATAATGCATTTAAATTTAAACAAAATTAATTTGACTTTCAGTTTTCAGTTACATTAATGTTTTAATGTAAAAACGAATGTAGATGTAAATTACTGATCATTTTCCCGGCGCAATTAAGAATAATGTTTACATGTAAATGTTTTTACACAGTTTTCTTCAGAAATGGTCTGTGGCGGAGGAAACAGATTCATGTTTCTATACAGGATGAAGGTTTAACATCTAATGCTGCTAATTTTGCATTTCAGGCTGCTTAAATCAAGCACATACAGTTTTATGTTTGCTTCATTTATTTTTTCTCTTTCAGATCTGTCAGCGGCACCACACCAGCGTCCTTCAGCCCCCACAAACCGGCTTGGAATCTGCCACACAAAGCCAGGCAACCTCGAGCTGTGACCCAGTGCGCGTCTCCACCCCATCAAACATTGCAGATCACACAAATATAAAACCATCAAAGTATGCGTGTTTTCTCATTAAAATGCATATTTGTCACACAGAAGCTATCATCTTGCAAATAGGTAAACTTACCCATTGCTTGTAACTTACATTTACGCATTTAGCAGACGCTTGCGACTTACACTGCATTATCCTATACATTGATACATAGGCATGTGCAATCTCCTGGGATCAAACCCACAACCTTGCATTGTTAACGCAATGCTCTTACCACTGAGCTACAGGATTTTAAATTGTGGTAAATTTTCTTAGAAGTAGCCTAAAAGCTCATGAAAGTTTTTTTACACCAAAGCACCCATTAACCTTGCAATTTGTAAACAATTAAATGTTCATATAATTAGGCTAGAAAGTAAAATACTTTATTAATGTAATGAAAATAAGAAATCGCATCGGAATCTATTGTTACATTTGTTATATTAAACTAAAAAACCTAATATTTCTATTTGTCATTATTACCTTTCAGGAATAATCAAAAGGGTAAAGCGTTCACAGACCTTCACCCCATCTCAAAACTTGCTTACACAAACTGAGACCTGTACGTGCGCCCGAAAGCCCTAAATAGCATACGGCAAAAAATATTCAGACTTATAAAACCGTGCGTGAGCACACCTGTAAGCAATATTGGCTTTATAAATCACAGATCACCTGCAAGTCTGCTTACGTGACTCAGCCTCATATCACGCCCTGTACACTCCCATTTTTACCCATAAATAGTCAATGCAAAGCATCCAATCCGCTTGTTAAGCCTGACATCAGGCATCATAATGGGCGTATACCTTTTCCGGGTCCAACCGCTATCAGATGCCATAGAAAAATAACAAAAAATGATGTAAAACTGCAAAAAAATCCCCGATCCCATCCTTTATCTCCGTAACAAAATCGCATATGGCGACCCATGAGATTCACTAAATAATAATTGTTAATAATCGAGAGCTTAATGGCTGTATTTCCAGACATTGACATTTGATGATTATGCACAGTATTTAAGGAAAATATATTTAGTATTTATTTACACTGTGTTCTGCAGTTATCTAATGGTATTTGACGCTGTCCTATATTCTATGCAGTCGGATCATCTCCTCATCATGCGCTCATAGTGTGATGGTGAGACATCGTGATAAAAATATTCAGATTTAATTTTTATTTAAGATTTGAGTTGGATTTTACAAGAAGGTGCATGAAACAAGTATCACTTAATACAAGCTTTTGTCACACTTACTTTCTGCGATCTAACTTGAGTTCATCGGCATCGCCAAACTGCTCTGTCTCCAAAATGGCCGTACGCATGGGTCAGAGTTTGCTGGGAGGTGTGCAAATATTTCCGTCAAGTTTGTTTTTATAAATCCCATCTTTTGCGTGGGAAGTGGCGTACGCCTCTTTCAGGGCATGTTTTGTGCGTACGCAATGGTTATAAGTGAGGCCACTGTAGTGACATTTGATCATAGCAACCATTCACGTCCATATTGAGTTTTGTATGGAAACGAACGTATACGACCCGTTTTTAGTCGTACGATCATTTCATAAATGAGGCCCACTGCGCGTACATGCTCTCCTTCTTACTACAGATTCATTGCTAGAGATGCTATTCATAGGACAGGATAAACGCTCTCGTGTCAAAGCAAAACAACAGAATAGCGCTTGCTCAGCTGTGGATTGGAGGAAACATTTGGAAACGAGTGAAAGGGACACATTTCTAGCAGACAGCTGAATTACACAGAGAAGCACACTTGTAATTACACAAGCACTTATCTCTTTATAGAGATGGTGTTCAACTGGGCTCCCTCATCTGAGCACACAGGCATACAGCAGTTCAATCAGAAGAATGGTCACTTACATTGGGAAAAATTTATATTCATTATTCTTACATGGACTTTTTTGAATGAATATCAGATGCATTGTAAAATTGTGTTTTTTTTAATGGTCTATGAATGTCTTTTTCATAATAAATGATCTTTTTAGGCAAAGGTATGTTTTTTTATTTTATATCGAACTTAATCTCACAAGGCCATGGAAACGTGGCGTGACATCAGAAACATACAGAACATCTCATTTGAGCTGAGAACAACAGCATTGACCTTGACTCTGCGAGGAAGATCAAACAGCACAGAGATCTAATTGTAGGACCTAATGGTCTCAAATAAGTTTATTTACTTGGTAAAGTGTCTAAGTGCTGTCTCGTGCTCTATTATTCAATCTGCTAAATATAACATGAAACAATGCTTGTTTGGTTCGGACTTCACCCAACATCATCATGCCTCAGAAATCTCTTCTTTCATAAGTGATTCCTCTGTGCATCGCCCAAGTGCCCTGTTAACATTTTCTCCTTTACTAATAATAAATTATGAATGTATTTACATGACTCTCTTCACTATGGTGTCCTCTGGTGACAGAGCATAGTACTGATTTCTTATCATAATCAGAATCAGAATCAGAAAGAGATTTATTGCCAAGTATGTTTGCACATACAAGGAATTTGTTTTGGTGACAGGAGCATCCAGTACACACAAACAGCAACAACAGTACACAGAGACCATAACACAATAGAATACAGTACACAATGATTTAAATAAGGGCCTATGGGTATAAACAATTAAGTAATACAATACAATAAGCATGAGATAAAGATATAGAGAGTGTAAAGCTATGTATGTATGTAAATATGTACAAGTAAAAAATAAGAATAGACTATTGTAGTATAAGGTATGTGCTATATACAGCAGAATGAATGAAATATTTGATCATTTGATCATATCAGAATATATGAAATAATTGACAGAAAAAGTTGTATAAAAATAGATAGTGTATTATCTGGAGGATATAATTAATATTGCACTTAATTATTATTGCACAGAGTTATTAATTGCACGGTGTGTAAAAACATTGAACTGTTCAAGAGGTAGATGTCCTGAGGGAAGAAGCTGTTTTTGTGTCTGTTTGTTTTGGTGCTCAGTGCTCTGTAGCCGACCAGACGGCAGCATTGTGAAGAGATGATGGCTTGGATGTGAGAGGTGCAGGGTGATTTTCTGAGCCCTTTTCCTCACTCTGGATGTATACAGTTCTTGGAGGGTGGGCAGGGGAGCACCAATGATCTTCTCAGCAGTCCGAACCGTCCTCTGTAGTCTGACTTTGTGGCTGAGCCAAACCAGACAGTGATGGATGTGCTGAGGACAGACTCTATGACAGCTGAGTAAAACTGTTTTAATAGAGTTTCTGGTAGGTTGAACTTCTTCAGCTGATGTAAGAAGTACATCCTTTGCTGGGCTTTTTTAGCAATGGAGCCAATGTTATTGTCCCACTTCAGGTTCTGAGAGATGGTGGTGCCCAGGAACCTGAATGACTCCACTGCTGCCACAGTGCTGTTCATGATGGTGAGAGGGGGGAGTGCAGGGGGGTTTCTCCTGAAGTCCACAATCGTTTCCACTGTTTTAAGCGTGTTCAGCTCCAAGTTGTTATGACTGCACCAGACAGCCAGCTGCTCAGCCTCCTGTCTGTACGCAGACGCATCAACATCCTGGATGTTAATATACAGTGTATATTAACATTGAGTTTAGCCTCACAACAGAATTTCTCCAATCCCTGCAGAATAATTCTAATCAGAGTACATATGTTTATAGCAAAGGAACCAGATGCCACCTCCTTCTCTTACCGTCAGCAGTTAAACCATCACCAGCAGAACCAGCAGATGTGTGCCCTTGAAAGATAACAAAGTCAAGAAAAGCAGAGACACAGTCCAGCAACACACGCGCTGTGACCAAATGACAGTCATTGCATACTGTCGGCAGAGGTTGTCTTCCCTATGATTTCAGTGAACATGGATAGAGGACGGCACGTTTCCGCCTGGCTAATCACAGCAAGAGGTCAGTATTGCTACTGTGAGCATCTCAGTGCCGTTGACATGAGCCCACCCCCTGAGATCTGCTGCTGCTGCCGATGTGAAAACTATTACTCAGCCCTTTCAGCCACAGACAGATCATGAAGAATCACAGATGTTTGAGATAATGAGACAAATCAGGTCGAGCGAGCAGCCCTAATATACAGTAGTCTGCAGATAAGAGAGGAACAGAAGATTGATATGAAAATAAAAACAATAAACACGTTCATTTTCCCCTTGCACCTCCTGCTTCTTGTTTCATGCTGATGGAAAAGCAGTTATTTTGTTATCATGGTCAGAAACAGGCCACATGTTTGTGTGGACAATATGTGGATGTGGGGGTTGTATGATGTTAGCAAAGGTTAAAGGAATGAGGAACAAACCAATGAACACACCCTTACATGTGTGCCTTATTGATTCCTTATGGATGGAGAAGATGAGAAACACTGTGATGACATGAGCTCATAAAACGTCTCTGAAGACCCCTGTACACTGCTCTCCATCCTCACAGGCAGTGATGTGACTGACCTCTCTACATGCTCTTAAAGCTCTCAGTGAGATGAGAGCCGTTTAATTTCTTCTCTCTACTCATCTGTTAAATGTTAAACGATATGATAATAAATTGGTCAAATTAGTCAAATAATTGCTTTAATTTATTAGTAAACCAAATAGAATTTGCATGATTATACAGACTACTTCACAAGACACTGGTCCAGAGGCACTTCCGGATACAGTTTTTCAGGCTATTTTTGTATTCCTGCATTATAATTCATTTAACATTTTGATGTGTTTATAAATGTTCTGATGGTTGTATGTTGTTCAAACATTTGTGTAGTGTAAAAAAACTAAAACAGAAAGATCTTCTGGACCATTGTATTCTGTAATGAATATTTTCAACATGGATCTTAGATTGAGTCAAGAAACTGGTCCCACTCTGGTTCAGTCATGCTCACTGTTCCATATATAAAAAATATATATTAAACAGCCAATCAAAGTGTTTTGTCTCTTTGGTAAATTCCAACTGTCCAATATGCTGAATCAGCCTAAAATCTGCAGTTGGACTGTTGTTGTGCATTTGATATGAAAGAGAATAAAGCACTGTGTAGACCTGCGGTGAAACAATGGCTCATTTGTAAATGTCAATGACGGTATATGTATATGTCTTCAGTCATCTTCACTATGGGATCAGAACTTCTTCGTGTAACAGACTGCAGTAATGGTAGCCCTATTTTATAGATTTCTCCAGCCTGTGATCATTATTCTTATTAATGCTGAGGAGACGAGTGGATGCTCGGCACACCACACTGGACACTGATAGATGTCCACTGACCATCTGCCTGTTACAGATTCTGACAAAGAGCCTCCATTGATGGATGTCATGTCTGTGGACTTGCCCTGTTGTGGGTCTGCTAATGTCTTGCGTGAGCAGCATCATATTTTAAACATTTGAAATTAGAACGCAGACAGTCAACAATCAAGATTGGCTTCATTACACCTATTAGAAACAGAGATGCCGGCACAGCACGAGCGCAAATATCTTCAGCACAATATTCAGCCTGCAGGCTCTGAGCTTTTGTTACCACTGAACACCATGTAACATAAGCACTAAGCAGCTTCTTTTAAATCAAATGAAAGTAAAATACATTATCGTGGAATATGAAGGAGTGCTAAAGTATTTGCTAAATTATTTTTCCATTAATGAAGCCACAAAACTGACTCGAAAGGAGTGACACTGACAGCCGTATAAGACAACTTACCCTGGCGTCACACGTAGTTAATCATGGTCTGCATGTACTGTGCTTGAACAAGAGCTAATATAAAATATGACATTGGCAGTATAGTTTGCAGGATAGAATTCACAAAAAAGATCCTACTGAAATTTGATCTCTAGTGACATCTAACCCTTGTGTACTATGTGCTTCCCATTAGAATGTCTGCACGTCCAAACCCTTTGAAACAAGCATTATTTCAACATGCCATTTATTTTCTTTGAATGCCGTGCTATGAGCAATCTCAAAAGATTGTTGATGAGGGTTCCGATTAAAAGCTTGCTGGGGTTTGTGAGATGAACTCTGTGGATAAATGACACCGGGAGCATTATAATAAATAACATGAGGGATTATTTCCTGCTAGATTCACACAGAGCGCTGGAAACGTTCATTTGGTATCAGAAACAGACAGTTACCCTCGCAGTAGGCTGCGGCGAAGCGTTCGTAATGTTCCTACTTCCAACCGCTTATATAAAGTGCCAATTTGGCAAATGGTGCAGATGTTTCACTTTTATTGTTATCACTAACATTATTCTGTTTATTTGCCTGCCTATCTGTCTAAGCAACTAAATGACATTTGAGAAAAAATGCTCAAAAATACAATAAATACCCAGAACATACCAGCACATAAAGCAGAAGAGCTTTTGTGTTCGTTTTTGGCCTGCCATCCATTGCTTGTTCAGCATTCACTCTCACAGCTCAGAGCTGTAAACTGTTTTTCTCCACATTGACTTAAACCTCCAGCCTTTGTTAAATGGTGCAAACTGATGTGGAACAAATATGACTGTCAGTGAGTGTGGGGACCAAATGTAAAAACTGAGATCCACTCACATTCACTTTCTTTACACAACAATAAAAGAGTCAATACATCTTGCAACCTAAAGACGATGTCTACATTCCACCTGAGAACAAAATATGCATAAAACTATGATGTTGTAAAATGTTCAAGTGAAAAATATTGCATGACAATCTGTGACAAAGCATTTTGCATTTTGACAGACAAAGTTAGTATTTTATATTATTATTATTGTGGTGACCCATTGGCAACCGTGTTCTCAGCACAGATATGATTGTGTGTGCCCGTTTACAAACAGGCAAATTAATATGATTCCATAAAGAATGCAGTTTAATCTCTTTTTTCCTGGTGTAATTATACATGAAGGTTTGGGGAGAAATTCCAGGAAAGGCTTGAGCAATCAGACCTCTGGAGCCCGACAAGTTTCGTAATTACAAGAATGTGTCTGATTAAGGAAAGAGGTTCAATAAATTGCATTAACATACTTTAAAAGTCAAAGAGGAGATCCTAGTAGGAAGCTAAAAGAGGCTAAAGACAGATGCAAGTATTGATTTCACATCCCTGATGGAAATTTATTTGGTGACTACAGAGGAACGGGTTCGTTTCACAGTGAGAGACTCATAAACCACAGACTCGAGCCAGAAGAAGAGTGAAGTGGATCATAAGTGTAAAAGCGCACAGTGACCGTAACAAACTAGAACACAGATTTCGAGACGATCATTAAGAGTCCAGGGAGAAGCGCAACAGTCTATAGAAACTTCAACTCGCAACCAATTAAGTGCACACTCAGACATGCCTGTTCACTGTTGGTAGGTCACTTTCATCTCCTTGACAGTAATTTTCTCAGGCAAATCAGGTGTGCTCTTTAATGAGCCATTAACTTCACAAATGCATTCAATGCCAGGAAACCTATGAGAAGTTGGCTGTAATTGATGGGACAGGCCATGGGGGCATAGCAAGGCTCATTTCTGAAAGGTGATTAAGGAACGTTGCCTCAGTGTGAAGGCGCTGTTCGCTTTGGCTCTCTTCGGCTCTCTGGACAGTTGCCCCAGCTTCTTGAAGTCAAAAAGCAGAAAGTGGGATGGGAGATGGGGTGGGGACACTGCGGCAGATGCCTGGCACCGCTTGAAACACAGCTGCCTGCTTTAATCGACTTTTTGGTTTGGAAAGATGTTCTCATCCAAGGACCCACATCCTCAAATCAGCTTAGAGGTCTACTGGCAGAGGCCTCCAATCCCACAGTCCAATGGCCCATCTTAACCTGCGGACTGATGGGACAGGGCTGGGATGTCTGCAGTCTTTTGAAACATTTTGTTCATTAACAAAACCAAGACGTTAACTACAGTATATACAAAATCATTTTTAAAGATGAAGACTGTGATAAAAACAGATTAATTGAACATTTTTGTCAACTCATGGAAAACAAGATGAAAATGTTAGTGATTTGATTTGCTCGAGAGTTTAGATGTACACAACTGAATAGCCACGAACTAGTGAAAAAAATAGTTATACTGTAAATTAAAAGATTAACTGACATGCTCAAAGTGAAGTTTCACTATCCTTAAAAGAAATCAAGTATGTGAAATAAAGAAGAATATGAGTCAAAATCATACCACCGGTTGCATGCATTGAAGAAACATTTCCAACATTTCCATCACTGAAAAACAGCTTTTACAAGTTGAATGACCAGGTGGCGATCATGGCCCGTTGTCCCCTGAGATGCAATAGTGCACATTTAGAATAGAATAGAATGAGCTTTATTGGTCAAGTATGTTTCCACAACCACATACGAGGAATTTGTTATAGTGACAGAAGCTCCACAGTGCAATAGAAAGACAGCAACAGGACAGAACACAGATGATAAAAAAAAAAATAATAATATACAATAATATAGAAATAAGCAATGTACAAAACAGCAAAAACACAATATACAATATAGACAATTACGTATGTATATAGACAATTATGTATGTATTTAATAACAGGTCATTTTGTGAAAAAGCAATGTCTTGACTTCAGACATGTCACGTCACAACAGTTCAGTCGGGTTCTGTGTTGTATGACTAAAACAACACTGCATTTTAGAACAACCCAACCTTGTCCAACAGGAATTGTTCCAATTTTATTCTTGAAATCAGGGACTTTTGAGAAAAAGTGTCCAGTTAAAGAGCAGGTTTCATGAATCTCATAAAATTGCCGGCATTGCAGTGTGTAACGTAGCCTTCCTTCAATTTTAACGATCTGCAAAGTTGTTAATCCAAAAAGTCCACAATAAATTAAGATATTGGCTTCCAAAGTAAGGAGTCGACTCCGAACCGCCCAAACAAATCATTAGGCTTTCAAATTTTTTGAGTGTAACATCGATACGTCACAGTGTAACACATCAGCATAATGCCCTCCTTCCGCAAAACAGGAACACTCTGACCTGCCCACTAGCACTTCGGGGGCCTGTTCCATAAAAGACGTTAAGAAAAGCGGGAATTAAAATCCAAAACCTGACTTGAATGAACCGAACTCATCAGTCACGCTTAATTCGGTTCCATAAAGTGAAGTTGAAGATCATGTGATCTGACTAATTTGAGTAAGGCACCTAGTTCAGATAATTGCGTGTGCACGCTAATATTCAGCAGCCCTACAAGTCAAGCTTTGATCAAATCGATTGGCTATGGAAAAGAGAGCGGTGATTGGTGCTCTTCTTCTTATGTGTTTAACGGCGGTTAACATCCAGCGTATTGGTGCATTACCGCCACCTTCTGCAAAACATGCGAAGAATTTAAACCTCAAAGGTACGAAACTGTGGTACTACCACTGCAAATAATGAAATCAGAGGGAAAGATTGGCAAGAAATTCCTAAATGACTCAATGCATGCAGTAAGTATAAAGTGTTCAAATATATTCATATAGCCTATTTTAATACAAATCAATTAAATAATACTATATAATAATCTTTGCTACAATTTATTCAAACAGTAAGCAAGGAAAAGGGTTATTAAAATATCTTGTACAAAAATGTTAAACCTACATTACTTGTTTTTATTTTGTATAAAATGTATTACAATTCAGTGCTGTGTAAATGTCTTAAAGAGTCTTAAAGAGCACACGCACACAGTGAGAGCACACATTTAAGATAAAGGAGAGAGAAGCACAGGTCAAATATAACAGACTATAAATTCCTATATGCAATATTAATTAAGTAAAACTTTAAAATTCTAAAGCAGCCCCCCAGCCAGGCAGATGCAAAACAGTATGCAAGTGGTGGAGAGGAACCCAAAACTCTAATCGAGAAAAAAAACCTCAGGAGAACCCAGGCCCAACCAGGGGATTCCAGTTCCCCTCTGGCAAAAGCTGCTGCCTCTGCACAAGCTCCAGAGAGCTTGCACAAGGCTAAATAAAATAAATAAACTTACTAATAAGGTAAATTATAGTTTAAGATTATCATTAATAATCTAATAGCATTTGAAATTTTGTGGTGAAGACGTATCAGGTGACCGCGTCCTTCTTTATCCAGCTCTATCATCTCAGCTCTTGTCAGGTCGCCGCTTCCCATTCTCCGCTCTACCATCAGGTCAGGCCATGAACTGCATCCTGCTCGCTGTGGTAAGCACTTGGAGCAATGAGACGATACTGGCTGAGAGTAGAGTATTGTTCTGCACTCTTTGATGCAACAAGTACATCAGTTGTGTTTTTAGTTACGGTTGATCTAACTAGTGAAGCCTAAACCCTCTGAAGATTTATATTATGGAAGAGTAGTGTATGCAAGATTAAAAAGATGCGTCTTTAGTCTAGATTTAAACTGACAGAGTGTGTCTGCCTCCCGGACAGTGCAGGGAAGACTATTCCAAAGTTTAGGTGCTAGATAGGAGAAGGATCTACCACCTGCACTTGATTTTGAAATTCTAGGTATTACCAAATGACAGGACGCCTGAGAGCGTAATGCACGTGAAGGACTGTAATACAAAAGGAGTTCATTCAAGTACTGAGGAGCTAAACCATGTAAGGCTTTATAGGTAATAAGCAAGATTTTAAAGTTAACGCAATGCTTTATAGGTAACCAGTGCAAGGTTGACAGAACCGGGCTAATATGTTCATACTTTTTTGTACGTGTAAGAACTCGAGCTGCCGCGTTTTGGACCAGTTGGAGTTTTTGTAATAAGCCTGCAGGGCAACCACCTAACAGTGCATTACAGTAATCTAGTCTCGATGTTGTAGGGTATGGTCGGATCAAAGTTTACCATCTGTGATCATAAAACACAGTAACCTCTCAGCAGGACTTCGAGCAGGCACCGACAAGTCTGGGCAAATGGGCCTGTCTAAACAACCCCCCTGGACTTCAAAGGAGGTTCGGGGGGGGGACAGGGCTGTTCACCAAAGTGACAAAAACCATGTCGCCCACAAGCTGAGAGCCTCGGTTTATTCCAAAAGAATCTCTCTTTCTCTCTATTTAGCAACAAAAGACTGGTTTATAGTGCATATCCGTAAACCCCCACGTTGTATGCTTGTCTCCCCGTTATTCACCTTCAATATATATCCTCCAATGCACAAACTACAGGTCAATGTGATTGTAACCCTTTCATGGGTCATATCAAAACGTTCCTCTTTTCATTTCTTAGAATATGGTGTATAGCACAGTAATGTATTTTTTATACCATGTTCACTTTATTTTATTCTAAGACTATCTACTGCTCCAAACTCCCAGGCGACCATAAATGCAAATGAGCTGGCGTGACGGACAAAGAAACATGTTTTCGCACCCAAAACTATCTCATCACATTGGATCGCGCATCTCGGAGTGGCGTGACTCCCTCGGGGTTAAAACATCTGTCCGCTCGCTCGTGTTCTTTCAACCTCTCAAGACCTGTCTCTCCTCAGAGACAGCTTCTTCTGGCAGTTTGCTTCAGCTAAATCCGACGGACTCACGGCTTGCTCTGAACACCCAGGTCCCTTTGATACGCACTCCAGCACGTGTCCCGAGAAACAAAGAAGCCAATGCAAGTATCTGAACTATTGCTAACCAGTTGCGTATAAGCTTTGCCCCTTTTAAATAAGGAGATTGTGTCATGGTTCTGCCCCACCTTGTCTTGCTTCTCTTGACCTAGTGGCAGAACCATGATAGAACCTCTTGTTTTATGTGTAGAGATTCAGTTTTGGTATTCCATATACTCCCTCTCTCTGGTGTGGCGTCTCTGTTCCCGCCCTTTCGTCTCGTTATTGTTTGTTAATTAGTTCATGTCCTGCACCTGTCCCCTCTTGATTTATCCCCTTTATAATGCCCTTGTGTCTTCTGTCTCGTGCTGGTTCATTGTACTGTGTCGTGTTTGTGTAATGTGGTGAGTTCCTGTCTTTGAGTTAGTTTATTTTGTAGTTGTGATGTGTTTTAGTCTAGTCCTGTTAGTTTAGTTAGTCTTGTTCCTGTTTCCATGTTTGTTACTTTACCCCCACGTGGGTCTTTGTTTTGTTGCTTATTATTTATTAAATTTTGTGTTAACCCCTTACCCGCTGTCTGCACTTGGGTCCTCTGTCCTTGTCTCCGTGTCTCTCACCACCCACCATTCATGACAGATTGTCCTCGATGGTTCGTGCAGATGTGAATAGCTGATTTAATACTGCCATTTTCTTTGTTTTATCTATTTCTTTCATTCTCTACTGTTTTACGTTTTTATGTTTGTTTGTTAATGTTTGATTTGTGTTAGCTAGTTGATTTTAGTTCCCCCGTAGTGTAGATAAATAAACCGCATGTGTATCCACGCTCGAATTGTTTCTGTGTTTATTTATCACATATCAACGTCACTTAAACTGCTTGATTTCATTAAGATTTCTGAAGTGGTACTGTACTACAGTAAGAATATTGTTTTTCCAGGCCAGGGGAGTAATATTTCTTAGAGTTAATATATGATCTGCTGATCACTCGGTTGACGAGTGTATTTAGTTTGTCGCTGTTATTGGCTCTGCTGCATCAGGTAAAGTGTATAAAATAATGAATGGTTAATCACCATTAAATATTTGTAGGTTACTGTGTTTAAACTCATAGTTTCCACGAAATACACTACAATGTCATGAATGCATGAATTAACTTATCTGCAGCTGACATTGACAGCATATGACGTAGTTTAGATATATTCTTAAGATGGAAAAACGCAATTTTACAGGTGTTGGCGACGTGGCTCTCAAATGACAGATTACTATCGAATAGAACGCCAAGATTCTTTGCTGACGACGAGGGTTTTATGGAACATCCGTCAATAGTTAAGCAGTATTCTTGGTTGTTACTTATAGCAGTTTTCGGTCCAATAAGTAACACTTCTGTTTTGGCCGAGTTCAGTAAAAAAAAGTTGTTACTCATCCAGTTTTTTATATCGACTATGCATTCCGTTATTCGATGGAACTGCTGTGTTTCACGAGGCTTCGAGGAAATATAAAGTTGAGTATCATCAGCATAACAGTGAAAGCTAACTCTGTGTCGCTTTATTATATCTCCTAGAGGTAGCATGTATAATGCGAAGAGCAGAGGCCCTAAGACTGAGCCCTGTTGTACACCGTACTGGACTTGCGATTTGCTTGACACCTCATTGTTTATTGCTACAAATTGAAAACGGTCGGATAAATAAGATTTAACCATTTCAAAGCTATTCCTTTAATGCCGACATAATTTTCGAGTCTATGTAGGAGTGTGCTGTGGTCAATGGTATCGAATGCAGCACTAAGGTCTAGCAGCACCAATAACGAGATACAACCTCGGTCAGACGCCAATAGCAGATCATTTGTAACTCTGATCAAAGCAGTCTCTGTACTGTGACATGCTCTAAATCCAGACTGGAATTCTTCATTGATGTCATTCCTTTGGAGGAAGGAGCATAATTGAGTTGAAACTACTTTTTCCAGAACTTTAGATATGAAAGGTAGATTCGATATAGGCCTGTAGTTCCTTAGTTCTCTAGGGTCGAGTTGGGGTTTTTTGACAAGGGGCCTTATAACAGCCACCTTATATGCTTTAGGCACATGTCCTAATGTCAGAGATGAGTTAATAATACCAAGAAGAGGATCTATAATTTCTGGGAGCATCTCTTTCAGTAGATTTGTAGGTATAGGGTCTAGTATGCATGTTGTTGATTTAGATGATCTAATAATTTTAGACAGCTCATCTTGATCTACGGTATAAAATAATTGCATTTTCTCCTTAAGGGCGCTGTAGTTAGTTTGTTCAGCGGGTTTCACTTCTGATTGCATTGTTATAATTTTTTCTCTAATATCTTGGATTTTATATGTGAAGTAGTTCATAAATTCATCACTGCTATGCTGATATACAGGATCAGAAGTCACTGACGATTTATTTTTTGTTAATTTAGCCACCGTGTTAAATAAAAACCTAGGATTGTGCTGGTTTTCTTCTATTAGTGATGAAAAGTAGGCGGATCTAGAAGTTATTAGGGCTTTCCTGTATTTTCGAATACTATCCTTCCATGCTGTACGAAATACCTCTAATTTAGTTTTCTTAAAGTTGCGCTCCATTTTTCGGGCCGCTTTCTTTAGAGCCTGAGTGTGTTCATTATACCACGGTGTGGGGCTGCCATTTTTAATCTTCTTTAAACGTAGTGGAGCAACTTTGTCTAGCGTTACCGAGAAGGTGGAATTAAAATTTTCAGTGGTAATGTCAAGATCTTCAACGTTATTTCTCATGATTTGAGACAATTCGGGCAGATTATCGAGAAACGCATCTTTGGTAGTTGAAGTTATTGTTCTACCATATTTGTAACAATGAGTTTTATTTGCAGCCGTAGGCCAGTGAAGCAAACATAATACCAGATAATGATCCGAAATGTCTTCACTCTGCTGAAGGATTTTAACGTCGTCCACATTTATACCGTAAGACAGTATTAAATCTAAAGTATGATTACGAAGGTGAGTGGGTCCTGACACATGTTGACTAATGCCCATGGAGTTAAGAGTGTCTTTGAAAGCCATTCCTAAGGCATCTGTAACGTTATCTACGTGGATGTTAAAGTCACCAACGACAAGGAGTCTATCTGCGGCCAGTACTAGTTCTGATAAGAACCCACCAAATTCTTTAATAAAATCTGTGTGGTGCCCTGGAGGCCTATATACAATAGCTAGAATCAATTTAAAAAGAGTTTTATCTTTAGTATTAGGTGTTGAAACATGAAGAACCATGACTTCAAAAGAATTATATTTAGAGTTCGACTTCTGGGAAATGCTAAGAGAGTTATTGTAAAGTGCTGCGACACCTCCCCCTCTGCCTTTTAGACGAGGCTCGTGTTTATAATAATAATCTTGGGGGACAGATTCATTTAAAGCAATATAATCATCTGGTTTTAGCCATGTTTCTGTCAAACAGAGCATGTCTATTTTATGATCTGTTATCATATCGTTAACAAAAAGTGCTTTATTAGAGAGAGATCTAATATTTAGCAATCCGAGTCGTAACAGTTGATTATCTGTATTTTGTTCATGTTTAATTTGTTTAATGTTTATTAAATTACTTTCAAGATATTTACGCATTATTTCATGTTTGCTAATCCGGGGGACAGACACAGTCTCTATTTTGTGATGTTTGGGAGAACGGATTATTACATGTTGCACATTTTGTGTATTCTGCGACGTGAGACGGCAAGCAGACAGTTGGTTAAGCCATTCTGTCTGCTCCCTGACCTGGGCCCCAGCGAGTCAAGCTTTAGCAGTAACATTATTAAGACTTTTTGCCATATTTCTAGACAGGATGGAAGCCCTAGCCCAGGAGGGATGGAGACCATCTTGTTTCAACAGGTCAGATCTGCCCTGAAAACTCTTCCAGTTATTTATAAAAACTATATCATTATGCAGGCACCACTCAGACAACCAGCCATTTAGTGATGATAATCTGCTATAAATCTCATCACCACGATAAGCATTGAGGGGGCCAGAGAATATTACAGTATATACTGACCAGACGCATTTCTACCCTCCGTAAAGGATATCACTCCAAGCACGTCGATCGCACACTCTACATCATGTTTATCCTAGCATTCTTCGGCTTTCTAAGATGTTCGGAAATTTCTACCACATCCATCTTTAAACCTCTAACCCATCCAACGGTATCGGACCTATCAGTACTCGATTCAGAGACGATGTCATTCTCCATTAAACAAAGCAAGACGGACCAAACCAGGAGAGGACATTTCATCTACATATTCAACCTCCAGCCACCGATTCAACCTTATCAGACCCTCCTAGCCTACCTTCACTTCAGGAAATCCCAGACCCAAAACCACATTGGATCCTCTCTTCGTCGACGAATCCAACCGCCCAGCTACCGCTTCTGGTTCCAAAAGCACCTCAAAGCCGTCCTGCTCCTGTCCGGCATCCCCGCAGACCACTTTTCCGGCCACTCCTTCCGCATAGGCGCAGCAACCACAGCGCCCAAAAAGGCCCCTCGCAGTCTCAAATCCAAGCACTAGGCGCTGGACATCGGAAGCTTTCAAGAGCTACATCAGGTCAGATCGCTCCATCATCAGGGAAGCCCATCGAACCCTCATTTCCGAATCATCTAAAGAATCCATCCTTCACCTGCACGGGCTCGAACCATCCTCACCTACGCTCACTCATCGGCCTTCATCTCCCTAGCGGGAGACCTCACCACCACAGCAACCACCTCAGCAATCACCAGGGACTTCATTCAAGACCCGTCGCTTCAGACCGCGCCCGCAGGGGCCAGCGCCCACGTCTCGGGCTCTGCCACAGCAGATTCTACAGCAGAAGCCAACAGCGCAGCAGCGACCGCCTCGGCAGAGGCCCGCGCTTCCATCGCAACCATAGCACCCTCTGAGAGCAGCAGCGCATAATCCCCCTGCAAACCAGCAGAGTAAAAGTAGCAGCGTTTAATCTCCCTGGAAAATCAGCAGCGTGGCTGGGAACAGCCCTTGGAGAAGACACTAGGTTTCATCAACTGCTTTAACAAGCAACTCATTAAAACATTAAAAATACCCACTAACACACATTTAAAATATACTAAATAATAAAGAATAAAAAAAAAAACCACCCGATAATGTGCCACTCATGACCATGTTCCTCACGCTCATACAACAGCTTCTTTGGCCTTTACAACGGTCACAACTATCGCTGCGACCCTGCCAAACTGCAAAGCTGACCGAGTGGGAGCCTTGACGGCACACCGCATTAAAATGAGCATGTAACTAACATCAAATAAATGACCATGTTAACATCCCAAAGCACAGCGGTAAACTTACCTGAGAAAAGTACCACTACTCCCAGTACGTCTCAACCCACCAGCACACTTCATACAGCACTAAAAGCCTTAATGTACAGTGTTTCAAGGACCACTGGCACATTAATCATGTTACATGTCCACTAAAACATAAAACAACAAGATTACCTAAAAGACAGCCACTACAATAAAGCGGCTAAGATAATTTGCTCAAACACCTACCTGCCTTGCTCGTAGCAACCCAGGAAGGGTGGGTTTTCGGCCATGTGACTACTGGAATCCCCCACCGGTTTATATACCCAACCGGGCAAATGCTGATTGGTTACGTATTTAATGCCTGTAATTAGCTTGCCAGATCTATCCGAGCCCGTAACACTCTACATCTTTGTCAGGGTGAGTGCTCCGAGCTCGGAACCGGTTTGAGCCCAGAGCACACCCCCCGGTGATAATGAGTTAGGGAGAGGAGGGTGGAGGAGGGATGCTTAATCTTAAGTGATAGAGCAGGTAATATGGTTTCCCAATTTATAAACGAGCTCGCTAGGGCTGATTGTGTAGATGCGGTGATTGCTGATAGTAGACCAGCCATGCTGATTATATGCAATGGCTCCTCCCGAACTTTATTAATTAAACATCATTTCACGAGTTTACCTGCGCAGATAACAGTGATGTTGATAGGGATAATAATGATAGAGCGTGGTTATAAGGTTATGCGTATTTGGCGTGCTGTCCCGGAAGCAGGCTCCGAGCTCGCCAGATCTATCCGAGCCCGAAACACTCTACACCTTGGTCAGGGTGAGGGCGCCGAGCTCGGAACCGGTTTGAGCCCAGAGCACACCCCCATAAAGCGAGAGTGGGACAGCTGCCGGAGTACACATACCCCCAAAACACAATGTTGAATGCTGCGGAGGCGGGGACTGCGTTCGGGTAAAGACAAGAGGATGAGGGCTCCTTAGGAGATGAGGTTTGTGATGAGACAAGAATGGGGTAGGGGTTCCTCGGAGGATGGTTGAGACTGATATGCAGTGAGGGTGCCTGCTGGAGTGATGAGAAGTTGGAATCCATGAGCAGCTGGGAGTAGTGCACGTAGAGGTTGTAAATATGGCGATTTCAGAAACCATCTAAAATGAACATGGCTTCGTGGGTGTCCCTGGGGTTAAGCCTGATACTGGAAGGAGGCAACTGAAGGAGGGAGCCAGCTGTAATAGTGGAGGCTCCTGCTGGGGTGAACGCTGCTGTGATGCTTCTTCCGTAGAAAGTCGTAGGCGGCAGAATGCGAGACGGAAGCACTGGCCTCTGCGGAGGCGGTCACTACTGTGATGCTGGCTTCTGCGCTTTCGATGGAAGCACGGGCCTCTGCGGAGGCGATCGCTGCGGCGACACTGGCTTCAGCGCTTGTGATGGAAGCACGGGCGTCCGCAGAGGCGACGCTGGCTTCGACCCTTCGACTTTGGATGCTTCTTGTCGCGGCGCTTGCTTCCATGCTTGAAATGGAAAAGCTGGTCTCTGCCCAGGTAGTTGCTGCGGCGATGCTGGCTTTCCACACTTGGGATGGAAGTGCTGACCTCTGCTGTGGCGGTCGCTGCGGCTATGCTAGCTTTCCACACTTGGGATGGAAGTACTGGCCTCTGCTGAGACAGTTGCTTGCCGTGATGCTGGTGTCTACGCTTGAGATGGAAGTGCTGACCTCTGCTGAGGCGGTCGCTGCGGCTATGCTGGTTTCTACATTGAGAAGAAGTGCTGGCCTCTGCTGATGTGGCTTTTTTTTGAAGATGCTGATTGTTAATTTGTTTTACTTAATGTTTTGTTTGGTTTCAGTTTCTGTTCTTACTTTGATAATTTTGTTTCTTTACTGTCGCTTTAGCAGTGTTGATCGTATTGAACGCTGTCATGAGGTTTTGTAACAATTATTGTTATGCAGTCCCTGTAGTCATTTTGAATCCTTATGATTTTCGATCAGTATGATTCAGCGACAGTATTTGTTTTTGTTTGTATTGAGTATTCGTTTCATTTATTAACTTTTTCTTTGTGTTTGTTTTGGTTTCGTTATAGGAGCTGGGTGCTTCAGAAGCGGGCTTGGACTTATCACGCCACGGGTGCCCCGTTGTTGAGGGCTGTCTATTGCTGTGCAACGTTTGCCGTACACTTTGCATGACCTTAATTTGGGGTGATTTTCCTTTGTTTAATTGGTGTCATTTTACAAGCCCCCTCCTTGTGTACGAAGCCCCAGCCTCTTTCTTTTTTTCTTTGTGATTTATGTTTTGACCAAACCTGTGGATGTGGTCCTTCTGTGAGTTTTTAAAAGATTTTAACCATCATTTTAGATTAATATAAAAACCTGCGTCTCCTGCCTTTCCTGTTCAGTGGAACGGACTTGTGTTCTTATTCATTTTTGTCCCCAATTGTATTGGGGTGGCGTAGTCGCTATATCAGTAGGCCACATTGCTACATACGCATAACCTTATAACCACGCTCTATCATTATTATCCCTATCAACATCACTGTTATCTGCGCAGGTAAACTCGTGAATCATAGGTAGTTTAGATGGTTAGCGTTAGGGTGTGGGTTAGGGTAAAGGTTTCTTAAGACTTGAAACACCAAGAATTTAGTGAAAACCAACAAGCCACACCCACGGATCTGACTCGAAACACCATGGATTTAGTGAGAGCCTCAGCCACGAGTTCCTAAAACTCCGCCCTCCTCTGGAGAGGGGGCTGGGACGAAAAGCTCATTAACATTTAAAGAGATACAAGCAAAATTGGTGCGTTTTTACATGCGCTCAAAAAGGGCAACTTCAACATTCTATAATAAATTATCTGCTGGGTATTGTGAGCTAAATCTTCACATACACACTCTGGGGACACCAGAGACTTATTTCACATGATCATCATGAAGTTATTAGGCCACGCCCATAGCAACCATTTACAGCAACCTAGCAACCGATCCCATAGACTCCCATTATAAAAAGTCCATATGGATATATTTGCAGCACAGTGTCGTAGAGAGAAGGGGGTGTGCTCATTTGATTCAGGCAACCAATCAATGTCACAGGATCATCATGAAGCTGTGAAGCCACGCCCATAGCAACCATTTACAGGAACCTAGCAACCGATCCCATAGACTCCCGTTATAAAAGAACTAGGTGGACATCTTTGCAGCACAGTGTCGTAGAGACAAGGGGGTGGGCTCATTTGACTCAGCCAACCAATCAGTATCCCAGGAACTTCATTAAGCTTCGAAGCCACGCCCATAGCAAACCAAAACATGTCAGCCTAGCAACCATTTAGCAATACCTATATATCTGCAACAGAACATCGTAGAGACATGGGGGTTGGTTCATTTCACTCGTGGCTTAGAGTATTATCAATTGGCAAATGCCAAGCCACGCCCATAGCAACCAAACACATAAGCCTAACACATACCTATCTAGTTTTATTACTAGTGTTTCACTATTATCTTTACACTGAAAGTATTGTTTTTGCTTTAAATTAGATTGGTTGTATAATGCATTTAAATTTAAACCAAATTATTCTGACTTCAGTCTTGAATAACTTTGTTTCAGTTACATTAATGTGTTAATGTAAAAACAAATGTAGATGTAAATTACTGATAATTTTTCTGGCGCAATGTTTACATGTAAATGTTTTCTTCAGAAATGGTCTGTGGCAGAGGAAACAGATTCATGTTTCTAAACAGGATGAAGGTTTAACATCTAATGCTGCTAATTTTGCATTTCAGGCTGCTTAAATCAAGCACATACAGTTTTAAGTTTGCTTCATTTATTTTTTCACTTTCAGATCTTTTAGAGGTACCACACCAGCGGTCTGCCACACAAAGCCAGGCAACCTCAAGCTGTGACCCTGTGCATGTCTTCCACCCCAAGTGAACATTACATTTACATTTAGTCATTTAGCATATGCTTTTATCCAAAACGACTTACAGAGAGGGAGCAATAAAGCGATATGTCATACACCAGCAATAATACAATAGGTGCTAATACCAAGTTACTAGTGTCAACAAAAGCCAGAACAATACCTGCACAGGATTTCATTTCACATAATTCATAAAGACATCTCAACACAGCACTACATTGAGATGAATTCAGATTAACAGATTTCAAACTTCAAACCGCAAATATTCAATTTTCATCACGTGCAATGTATCCAGCATTGCATAGAAACGTCATATTCCATCATATACACTCTGAAAATTCGTTAGGTGGAAATTAATTACTTCACAGTCCATTTATAAATCACACAATGCATATTAGACCTGTGTAGTACATATTTTAACCATATTCACTCTCAAAAACCTCCTTGGGTATAAGTTCATAACTTCACAGTCCATTCATAATTAAGCATTGCACATTGAACATGTGTTGTGTTCGTAACTTAAGTCTTAAATCATTTTTTTCTTTTAAATGTCCGCACAATTTACATGTGGTGAATCAGCAAGCGCATTTACAAAAGTCTGTTACCTGGTGTAGCACTCACAATTTGGACTGAGATACCAAAACAAAAAACCCGCCGCTGACTACAAACAAAGATCAAGTAGTATAAAATTAAATATTGATAGAATCCCAATAAACGAAACAAAATAATGCATTTACGGTTTCCGTAATGTGTCTGGATTATCATCCATCTCCGTTTAAAGTCAGGTTAAGGATTCCATTTTTCTCCAAACTCATCATCGGAGGAGAAACAAACACTTTCCAACATGACTTCAGTGGAAGATTTCCATGCTCCAAACACAGTGTCTGCCGGAGATTCATTCACAGTTTCAGCAGAAGTTTCAATGTTAAGATGTAATTATAGATATAGTTTCCATAAGAGATTCCAGAGGAGAATACTTACAATAAACTCCAGCTTGAAAAAACTAATACTCAAGCATGTGCGACACCAACGTGACTTATCTCACCGGCACTTCCTGATCCGCTATCGCCATGATGTCACATCCCAAATACTAGCCCTGTGTTTACAGGGAAACACTATCCTTTTACTAAGTGAAGTTCACACATGAGATTCGCTACACCATGTAACAATGCGACACACACCCAGGTCTGATCAACCTGCGGTGGGCCTCCCTTAGCTGAGGGTGTCTTGTGCTAAAGGGCCCAATGAGGCTGAGGTGCACATCTGACTATGTGTCGCATTGATGGGAATCATACAAGGTCATTATCAGCAGCACCTCACCAAAAGGCATCTTTCACCCAGGATTATGCATGTGATGAAAGTGGGACACACAACTCATGAGATATCTCTCTGATAATAGTGAGGAAAGGTAAGTATGCTATGTGTTTCTATAATCATTTATCTCCCAAACACAGAGGATGCCTACCCGATGAACCCAGTGAAACCTCAGACCTCCTTTCCTCTATTCATATGCTTGACTGCTTCCCCCTGTCATGCATAAAGCATGAGAAATGTCCTATTGGGCTATTAAACTGTGCTGAAACAGTGGGATTATAACACCTAGTCCTATTTAGCAAATCTTTATGTGAACAGAATATTTGCAAAGACCTTGCAAATAACACATGTGTACTTTGTGGACGATGGAAAGGCGGGAAACCGCAGTAGGTTCATCTGAGCTCGCAGTTTTACACTATGTCTATGACCCCTATGAGCTACATTATCATGGCGGACTGAGAAGACAATCGTTTAAGAAATGCACGGGATGAAATAATGCTGCATAATAACGGTAGTGTCAGTCTTTTACAAAACAAAGCAACTAAAGTTTAGATAATAAACTTAACTGGCTGGTTAAGAAGGCTTCTCTAGTTTAAACGTGATCTTTATCATTTAACCTGATCTGTTACTACTAATAATTTTTGCAATCATTTAACAAAATACAGTACTTACCTTCAAAAATGTCTTCCGAATCGCTAATATCCTGTGATATTTTTTTAATACCCCCTCAAAATGTTGTGCCTCTGATCCAGCCTCCTCTATGATTTAATTGGTTGTGTCATGTTCCTGCCTTCTTGTTCATGATTTTCTAGTCTTGTGGCAGGATCGTGACAGATCCCTTATGTTTAGTTTGAGAAAGTCATGGTTTGTTTATCATTGACATGCCATGTGCTTTCTCTTGTGTCGTCATTGGCCCTGCCCCTCTCGTTTCCCGTATTGCTTTCCTGCCGTGTCTCATGTTCCTCACCTGCCCCTCATTATCTTCCATTTTCTGTCTCCCTGTATAATACCCTTGTGTTCATTGTCCTGTGCTCGATCGTTGTACCTTGTAATGTGCTTCTGTTTATGTAGATCCCTTGTATGGTCGTGGTCCTGTTTCCTTTCCTGTGGATGTTTCGTGTTGTAAGTTACCTTGCCCTGGCTTAGTTACCCTGCCGTGTTTTTGTAAGACGTTTTGTCGTGTTTTTCAGTTAGGTTATTTGCTGTTCTTGTTTTACGTTTTTCCCCCACGTGGGAAGTCTTTGTTTATGTAAAGATCCTTAGTTCAGTTTTCCCCCACCGAGGGTGTTTTGTTTTTTTGTTTGAAGTAAAGTGTTTTGTGTTAACCCCTTCACCACCGCTGCCTGCGCTTGGGTTCTTCTGCCACGCCAGCTGTTACGGGTTGTCTCTGCAAACCAACAATGTTTCGTTTTGCCTTCAGAACATGTTTGAGTAAGTAAAACTCCTCTCTGCAAAATCCTGTAGATGCATTCAAAGGGTCAGGGGTGAAATTAAGGAAATTCAACTTCACACATTACTGTAATGACTGGATACTTGTACTGTCGGTAGCCAATAACGATATTGTTACAAAGTGCTCCGAGGCTTGAGGCTCTAAATGCAGCTTTATTAAGATAAACAGCCAAAAGTTAGTAACAATAAACAAGACTTTGCTATGACAGAAAGATTGAACCAGGCTTATATTGATAGGTAATTACACACAGGTGAGAATGATCAGTGTTCAATGTGTCCGGGCAATGGGTTATGGGAAATGTAGTGAATAATGAAAGTCCGGGTGATGAGGAGAGTGCTCTCTTGTGGAGTATGAGGGCACTGCAGCTGACATATGTTACAGATATCTGACTGTAAATGGGCCAATAGATTTTGAACTGAAAAGGAGCCTGCTGGGGAAGGCTTTAGAGAGCTGATCACGCGCTCTGTGTAATGGACAGGTTTGTAAAATTAAGCACATAGATATGAAGACAGATTTTCCATTAAATATCACTGGCTAAAAGTAACTAGTAATCCGAGTATTTTTTCAGAAGAGTACTTTTTACTTTTAATGAAGTACTTTTTTAACACCACTACTTTTAATACAATTTTTAAGTACACATTTTCAGTACACTTTCCACCACTGCAAATGATAATATTAATTCCAATAATTCAGTATTAATATTGTGTGCCAAAGATTTCTTACCCTGTGATTCTGACACTGGTAAAAATACATGCAAAACTGTACTTTGAGTTGATGTAAAGCATCACCTGTGCGTAATCACCTGCCTTTGATAAACATCTGACCACCCATAGCGCATATTTCCATGAATTATTTATAAAACTGAATTAACATGAATCATGTTTATCTAACAAGTTGTGGAAATGAATCATATTTATAACTGCATGGGGTCTTTTAAGAGGGCAGTGAATTAAGTTGGAAAAGAGCTGATATCAGCGCTGCTTATCTTGCAGCTCTTCTATAAATGTGCATGTTGTGTAAAAGGCTGAAGGAAGGAAAGAGGTAAGGAACAAGACCTGTTAATCAGCCGACTTTTGAAAACATCTGACATTGTTTTAAACTTCACAAGCAGTTTTTTCATAACGTTTACAGTGTGTGCTAGATTAAAGACACAAGCTAGAGTTGGAATGGAGATATTTGTGGTATTGTTTATGCTCTAACAGCAACATTACACACTAACTAAAGTTTGAAAAATGGGATCGCGGGGAATGGGAACTTTAAGCTCCTATGTGTCAACAAAAGTATTGCCTATATGCTGATTCTCTGATATGCTTATCTTTATTAATAATTACTGATATTATTTTTTATGGTGTCTTTAACACATTTTAATGACTTAACCCGTGGGAAGCTACAAATGTTTTTGCTCTCTCAAATGTTCAAATCATCTATAAATGATTCATTCCTCTTATTTTATATTCCATGTACCAGCCATCTCAACTCAAATTCTTTTCATGAATGATTTTAGCCAGAAGGCATAATTTATCACAAACTTCCAAAACTTATACCAAATGATGAGTGCTTCCTAAGACTGTTAAGTAATATTGATTCTTGTAAAATGGTTCTTATTACATTCATTTTGTAGCATGTTTTGTTTGTGTGGGATAATATGAATAAAAATTATGGAAGGAGAGAAAAACATTAATAATCTTTGTGAATAGAAAACAATGAAGCTCTAATGAAAATAAAGTGTGACCAATCAGACTGTGGACGGTGGGCGGGACATGTGAGGCTAGGTTTGTCTGAATAAATACACAACAGGACCATAAAACCCAGCTCTCATACTGTTCTTGCAAATCACAATGTACTTCAAAATCCTAGAAGAGGAATTGCAGATTAATGTGTTGGTTTATGGTCATATCAGCTGGGACACTTCTAAAGAATTTAAAAGGGTCATATGACACGGCTAAAAGGAATATTATGGTTTGTTTTAGATGTAACTCAATGTGTATACAGGATTTAAGGTTGATAAACGCTGTATTTTCCACATTTCCTCTTTGCCCCGCCTCTCTGAAACGTGCAGATTTTTTACAAAGCTTTACAAAGCGCCAGTTAACAGTGTGTAGTGATTGGTGGAATACTGCAAGCATGTGAGGAAAATGTAACGCCTCTTACCATATTTGGAACATCAGGTTCCTCTTCAATTGTACTGACAGGTACACCCACCTTACTTGCGTATACATTTGGGCGGTCTTAGTCAAATCAGACCACCAACTGACGTAGATTTGTGGGGTGTGGTTACACGAGGCGTTTCAGGCAGGTCTGGGTGAGCATTGGCTTTTACATACAATGCATATTTTGTTCCCACACTTTCATTTTTATGCAATTTTACATGTCTAATACATGCATGGGCAACTTATAACACACCAAAGACACAGAAAACACTCGCCATATGACCCCTTTAATGAAAAGAGTGGACGGTTTCAAAGCTTCAACACTCGTTTTGCAGCACATTTACTCAAACTTCCTTCCATCAGGGTCTCCATCCATTTGATTACAAAAACTCATTTTACAACCATTGACTGTAGAGTGCTCCATTTGAATATTTGCCATGGTAACACAATTCCATTTCAAAGTTGAAATGGAACTGCACCCCCCACCTGCTGCGGTGGTAAGATGTGACAGTGTTTTTGATCTCTCAGGAGTGGCTGAGCAGTGTACACGGCAGCGCGGTTATCTCTGCGGTATTTTGGTGGCGATGTAACACGGAATCAATTATGAGTACACAGATATGGGTGAAGTTTAGTCTTCAAAAGATGCTACTTGACAGCATGGATGATATGATGACAGTAAATAAACCATGTGCATTTCTTGATCTATAAATATCAACCCTTGAGGAAATGGTCTTTAGATTAAGAGTAGAAAGCAGTCACAAAAAAATGTTGGAGTTTCAAATCATGCTTTAAACAAAAGAGAACTGTAATGATGAGAATAATACAAATGTCAAGCTGAATTACAAGGATAGGAGATTTTATTGAATATATTGAATTTATATGAATAAACCGTGCATTATAAACACAGATTATTGACTCTGCTCAGTCAATTATTTGCAAAGCTAAAGTCTATGGTTGTTTCTCTTGTGTAACCTATTGGATGTAATTGGAAATAATCTATTACCTGTGTTCCCATTTCTTGGGTGGCCTGTTAATGAAAATAGTTTCACAAAATGTATGTCTTATCATCTTATTCATACTGACTGTACAAAACTATTAAAAGTGTTTCTTTCAACTGTCCTAATGTCATCATCTTATTTTATGGGTCACTGTGGGTTCAAGATGGTAACTTACAATATAATATTGGTCAAAGACTAGATGTCCCCGAAGTGAACTTGCAGGCGCTGCCCCCTGGGGAGGAAGACCCAACCCTGCCGTGTTGTGTCCAGTACGCGCCCTGAGCCTCTACTTGGACCGCACACATAGCTTCAGAAGCTCTGAGCAGCTCTTTGTCTGTTTTGGAGGACAGGAGAAGGGGAGATCTGTCTCCAAACAGAGATTGGCGCACTGGATCGTGGACACCATCACTCTGGCGAACCGGTCCCAAGATCTCCCGTGCCCTCTGGCAGTGAGAGCTCACTCACTCCACCCGGGGTGTAGCCTCCTCGTGGTCACTGGCTCAGGGCCCCTTCATCAGGAAAGTCAGTGTGCTATTCCAGCTTCCCTAGTTCCCTCACCGGGTAAGCCCAGTTTAGGTAGAGTTTCCCTCATGAGGTGAACCCCTATTCCTGAGCTAGTGCTCCACACTCCACAGAAAATCTTGGCCAGAAGGGTGGCTACATTGACCTGAAGGACAAGTGAACCTTGGTGGGCCTCTCTAGGTGCCGCCGGTCCGTGGACAGAGATGCCCTGTGATTGCACACTCAACCTGTGGGTTAGCATCTTATTAAATTCCACACATCCAGCCCAAGCATGGAGGATTTTCGTGTCGTTTCATGGGTGTGTTCTTACAGTGCATCCAATAGCACAGAGGTGAGAAAGCATCGTATAAAACATACAAAATACAATAATATGCTAAATATACTCATGATACAAAGTGTACACAAGATACAAACACCAAATACATTCAATACATGCTTCAGGAATGTAGTCTTGCCTTGCCTTGTAGTACAGGGGTATTTAATTAAAGTTCCAAGAGTTCCAGTCTTTATATTTCCTTCCAAAAGGAAAATATCAATATCTTATTAAATAAAGACAATATCTTTATTTAAATAACAAAACATAAATATTTAATCAATTTAGCCCACTTTGATATATTTATATATAAAAGATATGGGCTGCGTTTCCCGAAACCTTCTTAACGCTACGTCTTTCTTAAGTTATACTTTAAGCTGTACCTTATCGTTAACACGTGTTTCCCGAAACCTTCTTAGTTAAGTATACCTTCTGTAAGTCATACTTTCGTAAGGTTGGTCTGGAGCGCTCTTAGCTATACATTATCGCCATTGATGGATCATAGCACTATGCAAAATGTTTTTCTACGTCGCAGTTTATTTTCACATATAAAATTTTAGATAATATAACATTTTATTTATTATTAAATTTACATTTTTACTTTAACTTAGTTTAAATTTTACAAATAAAATACTCGGGTTTAATACACTCAGTGTAGGCTATTGAAGTGTTTTCATTAATAAAATTGCCACACACTGTTGCTTGTTAGCTTTCTATTTATATCCCAAGGCACATCAGCTGGCAAATCATTTGACAATAAAGGCTTAGGAGTCTATATGTAAAGGGAATGAATGTTATGGGTAGTTCTTTCTAACTATGGCAGCGAGACAGCGCATCTTTGATTTAGTCTTTGAATCCGATCTTTAGATCTTTGAGTCTGCGGAGTCAGTTAGTGCACTATTTCATGAGAGAACATTTTTGTCCGCTGGCTACCATGTCAGAAGATACAATCTTACAAACATTTTGCCTGAAATGGGAGCAAATTCGGCAGCTCTTACATCTTGTTGGCCCAACTTTATCAAGACAAACTCGACAAAGCTACCCCCTCAGCCCCGAAATTCAGTCTGAAGCCACAAAAATGTTGTGCTGTAGTAGTAGTTACAGCAATGCTACACAACATTGCAGGAGGAAGCAGCTTTCCACAACCCACCTAAAAACAAAGAGATGCCCTACATGCTGCTGGTGTGCAAACGAGGCACCAAATCATTCATTCCGTTTTTGGTTAATGTTTTTTTTGCATCAAATTTATTTTTCATCCACCACACAGCATCTCCCCTTTCTTTGTGTGTATTTCTTTGAACCCAATTTTTTTTTGCAGTTGTGCACGCAGTTCATTTGTCATCTGTACCCAGTGCCATTTGTAAAGTCCTTTCACTTGGATGCTGAAACCCCCCAGTCATTACCATATTTTTCACGTTCTTAAATGATCTAAATGTTTCATACGGAAAAGGTTGTGTCAGAATACCTACCCGATCTAGTGCTGTGTACCTATAGTATGTGTGACGTGCTATTTGTACTCAGAAATTACTTTTTGCATGCATATATGATACACAGCGTTAACCTTTTGGTCAAAATTTATGATGTGGGTAAGGGTGTATTATATGTATTTGAAATAAAATGTGTCATACTCAGAAACTGCCTTTCCCTTTCTGTCGGTCTCTCGACGTTGTGTCGAACCGACAGAATGGGGTTTGTCTTGAGAACCTATCATCTTCTGAGTATTTAGAAAAGGCCAATGAAAATTGGAGAATGAAATTTGCGTGCTCATTCATTCACCTTTTGTTCTTCAGAGCCTACGCATCTGATGAGCTTCTCTACGATCTTTGGTGATCATTTTTCTGCTGGAATCTACGACGTGGACAGCGGACGGTCCCTTCCTGCAGTGACTCTCCCCTGGGCGTCTCGGCAGTTCCGGAGGTGTTCGAGCAAATTTCCTTTCTAAAAGATCAAATTTCTCCAGCGTGGCATGTCCCGCTGTTCTCATGGGTGCAACACACTAATCGAGGAGGGGGACGGACACGATGCCTGCTTCCAGTACGCTGGGGCAGACGTTGTGGATACGTCCTGCCCGCACTGCGGGCAGTGATGATTCAGACGTTGTGTCACGGGTGGCTGTGTTCCCACGGGACTCAGCCACCACCTCGTTTGCTCCCCGTTCCGTGGCGACAGGACTATGACCCTGCCGTCCGCTACGGCAAGCAGCGAGGGTGATATGAGGATTACTGTGAGCGATAATCCGCCAGCCACTGGCTCACGGACCGTTCGCACCTCGTCTCGCTTGTCTGACCGTTCCCCAGGAGACGGTCCGCTGTCTTATTCCTCAATCACGTATTCGGACACGATGCGTGATGATGAGATGTCTCTTGCAGCATCGGGGGGTGATGTACTGCCATCCGACTCCGACGATTCCATGGGCTCCCTCCCTCGGGGGGTCGAGCCCAGGAAGAAGCGGACGTCGAAATGTCAGCCATGCTTTCCCGGGCCGCCGTGAGTGTTGGGTTGCAGTGCCCACACTGCCTTTCCCGGCGCTCGCGGCTGGCTACATGGCGCCTCGGGTTTGAGCGGGGCTCCAAGCCGCGCCCGCCCCCAGTGCCGTGTTTACTGGAAGTGCATGAGGAACTTAGTAAGACCTGGAATGCCTCTTTCCGGCACGTTTCACGTCAAACAAAGTTCCGTCACCCTCTCTTGTCAGGCTCCCAGGGACCGAGACAGGGGGGCTAGGGGTACGTTCTGCTTCATCGACCTCCTGGGGGGTGGTTCGATGGCTGGCAGTGTGGATCCCTCGCCGTGGGGGGGCCCCCGGAGAGGAGATCGGCTCTGCTGTTTTACCTGCCTGGCGATGATGTAGCACAACGCACCATCGATTGAGAGTGCATAGGCTGATGATTATCCTCAACATTGGGCTTGCCTCAACGTTGAGTTGCTGAACACCGTCGTGTGGCGGGTGAGAGCGGCTGTGATAATACCCAGTCGATGATGCAGCACAATGCACCGTCGATTGAGAGTGCTTAGGCTGCTGATTATCCTCGACATTGGGTCTCGCCGTGACGCAACGTCAAGTTGCCAAACACCACCGTGTAGAGGGTGAGAGCGGCTGTGATAAACACCGAGAGAGAGAGAGAAAACTCTTAGAAGTGGGCTGTTGGGACGGGGCAGGAACCGTCCCCGGATCGACCAATCAGCGAAGGAATGGCTGGGGTCGGGCCCGAAGGTATTCTCGATCTCCCTGGGGTCTTCCCATGAGGGCCGCTTCGGCTTCCGCCACGGCTGCTGACTGGTGGTCTCCTCTTCGATGTCTTCTTCTGGGGGATCTCCTGAGTGGGGGGGTGCCGAAACCGGAAGGCGTCGAAGAGGACCAGGGCAGCTGGGAAGCAGACTGTGCACGGGATCTCGATGGCCAGAGGGCAGCCGAGTCGCGGCGGAGGAGGATATCTTGATATCCTCTGTCTGATTCTTTACTGTCGAGAACTGCAGCTCGTAGAGCGAGGTCGGTGACGGCGTGGAGTTCCTGCATAAGCGCTGGGTCGGTCTTACCCTCGTGGAGCTCTCTCAATGCCTTGGCCTGACCTGCAGGATGGCCATAGCGTGGAGAGAGGGGACAGCTTGGCTCACAGCAGAGTAAGCTCTCGACATCTTGGATGCCGAAAAAACCTACATGCTTTGGACGGAAGTCTAGGTCGAGCCCCTGGGGGACAGTGACGTATCTCTCTAGCTGCCCCACCATCGAGGGAAGAAAGGGCGATGGAACTAGTTGACATGCACGCGCCGAAGGGGGCGTTCCAGGTCGTACTAAGTTCCTCATGCACTTCCGGGGAAACACGGCACTGGGGGCGAGTACGGCTTGGAGCCTCTCTCAAACCCGAGGTACCATGTATCCAGCCTCGAGCGTTGGGAGAGGCAGTGCGTGCACTGCAACCCAATGCCGGCGGTCCGGGGAAGCATGGCTGACATTTCGACTTCCGCTTCTTCCTGAGCTCGACCCCCCGAGGGTGGGAGCTCCGAGGAATCGTCGGAGTCCGATGCCAGTAAGTCTCCCTCCGATGCTGCAACGGATATCTCATCATCACGCACCGTCAACGGTGGTGTGAACGGTGGCCAGCGAGACGAGGTGTGAACGGTCCGCGAGCCGGTGGCTGGCGGATTAGCGCTCACAGTAATCCTCATATCACCCTCGCTGCTCGCCGTAGCAGACGGCAGGGCCGTAGTCCTGCCATCACAGAACTGGAAGCAGACAAGGTGGTGGCTGAGTCCCGTGGGAACACTTCTGGAACCGCCGAGACGCCCAGGGGATGTCGCCGCAGGAAGGGACAGTCCGCTGCACCACGTGGTAGAAACGGCAGTTTTGTAGTTGCTATCTTGTAGCGAAGTCTGTTGATCATGAGCGAAGGCTCCGAAGAACAAAAGGTGAATGTATGAGGCACGCCGTCTCCCTTTTACACCCGGATATCCGATGGCGGAGTCCGGCATGCAAATTTCATTCGCCAATTTCATTGGCCTTTTCTAAGAAGTCTGAAGCAATTGGTTCTCACGGACGAACCCCATCTGTCGGCTCGACACAACGTCGAGGGTCCGACAGAAAGGGAACTGAAGTTTTGCCCTTTTCACCTCCAGTGTGTCCTGAGGGAGGTTGTTTGCCTCTTGTAGCCCTTGCTCAATTCCCCGCAGAACTACAAGCTTCTCTTTTTCAAGCTTCACCAGCTCTTCACTGCAGTAGCATCGGATAGAAGGATGCCTTCTGGAGCCCTTACTGGATTGCTGGTGATGGGCGACCTCAGTGAAGGCTAGTGAAGGTGCGGACAGGTGTGGTGACGCCGGTGCTGGAGAAGCACTGTCGTCGCTGCTGGCGGGGGGAGAGGGCGTGTTGGTACGAGGGGGTAACAATGGCGTGCTCTGAGAGCATGTATCCACACCTGCTCTCAGATCAATCCCCCCTGAGATACCCTGCGAGGCCGCTTCTCCGAGCATTTCCAGGGCCTTTTCCTCGTCGGGGCTCAGTGCAGGCACAGAGCTGGGTCCTCCGCCTGTTCTTTCCCGGTCTCTCTGGACTGCAGCACCTCTCTCTTTGGCAGCGCTGGCAAAATAGTGGCATTTTTTATGAACAACGTCCCACTGTCTCAGTGGGCAGGAACTAGATGCTGCCATTTTCATGGCTATGCTTTCCCAGATTTCTTTTTTATGTTTGCTTGACACAGTTGTCCGGAAACTAGAAAAAGGTACACCTTTGTGTTGTCCCACCTCATCCAGCAGTATGGTTATTTCTGCAGAAGTAAAGCTGGGGGATCTCTTCTTGCAGTCTTTTTTCCCCGCCATAGTGGTTGTTGGTATGTCTCGCATGTTTGCGCTTTTATTGGGTAAGTCATCCAATCACACAAATGAATGATTTATGCCAATAATGTGATATGGCTGGTGGGTAATCAACACAGATGGTGGAGAACATTAACACACTATGGCAAATTATGAGAGTTTAAATTACCCTTTCAAAAGCAAGTGAGCGAGGCTAAACAGCCAGTTAATAGCTGGTTAACGCAGTAAATTTATGGCCGGTGAGGGTGTGGGATCGCACACTTGCAAAATTATAAATACATACACACACACACACACACACACATATTTCTTTATTTATTTATACTATTTCAGTGAGCCCTGATAAATAAAATTTCTACTATTTCTAATGCGTTTCTTTATAATAAACATTGTTTTCTCAATACTTTACCCACTCTATACACAAGGTAGAGCGAACAATCGATTCTCGAGGTATCGATATCAACCTATTCAGCACCACTTCCACGGACAGCACCTGCTAAGGTCGCACTTTAGAAGGTTTACCTTAAGTAACTTCCAAACGTATAGTTCGGGGAACACGCCTAGAAAATGTATAACTTGAGATAAAGTGACCCTTTAGAGTCTTCGTAGCTTGCTAAGAGACAACATTATCGGGAAACACAGCCATGATCTTGGCCATGATCAGGCCATTTGTTTTATATTTTGATAGCCACAGTATGTATGTATTGCAGGCTCTGTGGCTTTAGGCGAATGCCCTCTTAATAGAAGTCTGATAATTAATATTTGTAAATAAAAAAGCTAATGACAACATAAAAACAACAAATGTAATGTAACAATTAAAATGCTCTCATCATAAACAGAAAATAAAGTTACTTACAAAATTAGACTTTCCATTCCTTTCATACCAGAACTAGTTCTATCTTTGAATAATTTATTTATTATTATAATATTATTATATATTATTATTAAAGTTAGAACGTTGTTCATTACAGAACGTGACCCTGCTTGTGAAAACCTAGCAAAAGTGTTTTTACTGTTTTCTACATAAAATCATCCTACAGAATATTCTGTAGACTATAAATACTGTATAACAACAATATCTTCAATATTGACTGAATAATGCCATTTTAAGATTGAAATCTTAGTGAAATTAATGCTTGAAATAAATCTTTGATGGTTTTATCTAATAATTATTTAGATTATGAGTCTTTAGCCTGGGTTTTCACAGGGTCACAAATGTTTACATGCTGATCAATAATGCTAATGCTAAATGTAGATAAAAATGTTATGGTTCATAAAATCTCACACATCTGGTTGAAAGGTTGGAGACATATAGCAAACAATAAACAGACTGACAGATAGAAATACTTTAATATTGCTGGATTTTGTTTACTGCTGTGTGTCTTCACTAGTGTTGTTAAATAAGCACGTGTCTGCTTCTCTTCATGCGGCGCGTCTTTGGCGGGAGAGAAGCAGCGCTCGCGGAGCAGAAAGGGTTCAAATAAAGCGCGTTTAGAGCTAGATAAAGATATTAGAGGATACAGCGATAAAATATCAATTACATATATGTTCCTGAGAGCGCGTGTGATGTGATTTTCTGTTGTGTAGACACGCGACTCAATTTAAACAACTGAAATAGTCAACATTTTAAATGGTTTATTAGGCTATGTCTTGCAGTCTGGATGAAATGAAGCAAAGGTCCGGATCCTGCCCGCAGTCCACCAGTTGAGGATGACTGCTGTAGTACATACACAGTGTAAAGACATTGTTGGCAAATATCACAAGCACTCAAGTGTTTTCTTAGAAAAGCCCAAGTACCCCACATTTTCGTGACATCCCTGTAAATGTCGGTTGATTTATTTATAAAACACATACCACAACTTTGGATCACACGGCATTCCAATTCATGGAATCTGTACTTAGTACAGATCACAAGATACAAAGAAAATAAAAGCCAAAGTCTGAAATAAAGTGTAGCGGGCAAAAACTGAACATCTTCCTTCTGTGCATAAAGGTCTTTTTTTGGCTTTTTAGAAGTTTGTAATAAATATTTGTGTACACAGATGGTAGAGTATGCATATGCACAAAAAGTTCCTCCTTGCCACAAATGCATTGCAATGAAATTATTTTTTTAGATATACAAAGAGCCGTAATTTTCAGAAGCATTTACATTTTATGCTGAGTGCAGATACCCTGCTGTGATGATTTCTATATTGCCATTTACTAAGATGTGTTCTTTATAGGCAGTTCTTTATAACTATGATTTGATTTGAGTTGACACACATACAGAACAGTAAGTGTGTGTTGTGTAGTGTGTGTAGTAAAAGTCTTAACCACCTACATTATGGGCACCGGCAAGTGGTACTCATCATTTATTTAGTTTTTGGGCCTTTCCATTTATGGGTAGGTCAGTTGAGATAGTCAGTAAGGATGGGGAGGAGAGAGGGCAGGAGGATCAGAAAATGACCTCAAGCCGGGATTCAACCTGGTACAACTGGTACCCATCATTTAAATTGATTATTAAACAAACTAAATTATATTTGTTTGAAAATGTCAAAATGCAAAAAGGTTTGTGTGAGGGTTCGGTTCAAGGCAAAGGAGAGAGATACAATATACTGCTTGTATAGCATAAAAATCATGATATCTATGAAAAGTTCTCATATTGTATGAAAACAAACCTGCTGTGTGTGTGTGTGTGTGTGTGTGTGTGCGTGCGTGTGTGTGTGTGTGTGTGTGCGTGCGTGCGTGCGTGCGTGCGTGCGTGTGTGTGTGCGTGCGTGCGTGTGTGTGTATGTGTGTTTGTGAGCAGACACATGTCTTCAGTTGTGTCTAGAAGTCGTTCTAATGTCCTCTCAGCAGTCAAAAGAGCCTTCGTTCAGGTGATTGCTCATAGCTGAACATATTTTCCCACAGCATGTTTTGCCCTCTGGCTTGAATTCAAGATTAATAGATAATTCCTCCCTCGTTGCTTTCTCCAAACACCCTGCTTCCCTTCACTATAAGGTGACTAACGCTAACAGAGACAAATGGAAAAGGACACATATTAGCTCGCTCTATAGGCTGCACATTACCTTCCCTGTAATGGCTTCACCTTCTGGTGATCATAGTCCTCCATTAGGACAGAAGCAGAATCGATAGTTGATTTGAAAAGCAGTCATGAGAGTTGATTTTGTTGTCACCCTCTTTTCCTATTTAAATGACTGTACCTGTACCTGAACCTGTTGTTCCTGAGACCAGCAGAAAATATCTGACAGATGATTTGAAATGTAGATATGATACAATTTTCTGCTATTCGAGGTATCTAGTCTACTACAACACCATCTCAACATCTGACAAATTCTTCACATGTTGCTAATCTTAACTGACACGTTAATCTTCCAAAACATCTAAAACAAAACTATAATATGCTGAGCAGACGTGTCAGACTGAGATAAGCTGTTTGTGCACTTTATCTCAGCAAAATATTCAAACGCAGTGTAACGGCAGATTCGGTTTTGCACATGAAAGACATCATTAAGAAAGAAGTTTAGTTTTTCAGCAACTTTCTTCACGTTGTATAATTGAAATAGTGCTGGACTACTGGTGTATTGTGTTCACAGTTGGCAGTCATATGCCGTGCCACCTGTCTACAAAATACATAGAAATAATGTAAGTTGTTATTGAGTGTTCATTTCTAAATATTGTTTCAGGAATCACAGAAGTTAGAGTTTATCTGACAGACATGCAGAGACCTCGCCTTCTCCTGAGGACACGACAGTAACAACTGAGCCTGTCTGTCTGACTATCTATTATATCATGAAATATTAGAACATAAAAGGACATATATATTTGGCCTTTCCCAATAGCTTTGTAGTTCACTGTTCATAACTACATCACACATTCATGTCATGCCTGCCTCTCAGTAACAACATAGACCAACTGTAGACCAACCGACCAATCAAAGTTTTCTTCACGTCTTCATGGAGGGTGCCGTTACTGCGAGTGACTTCCTGTTTGATGCTCCGCACTTCCGTTTAGTATTTATTATATGTGGCAGAATGTTACTGATAATGGTTTATGAAGTTTCTGGAGTGTTCAATCCCGTTTTGTAGACGCACGGTTCACTAATGTGTCTGCACCACATTTACGCAGTGTGAATGGAACCAAACTGAACCACTTCTGCTTTAATGACATATTTAAACGTGCATCATATGTCTCTCTCTTCTGTAAGCGCGGGGCAAGAAAGTCACATGAAAATATGCTTGTTATTTTATGCGTTTTGAAAAGCCTCACCAGCCCTGCCGTAAAAAGGGCTGTGTTGCCAGATCATACTGTCCATATTGTGCATATCATACACTGCGCGCAGCATGAAGTTTTTCTTTTGTTGATTTTCACCATTGTTGAGTTTCATACATTGATACTTGATGTTTTTGTGTGTCTAGTTTGCTCATGGTTTTCTCATTTTAGCCTATTTTGTTTAAAAAAGGATACTGTTCTGCCTCTGTTAGAGGCTATGTTTAAGTTATGATTGATATTTGCATATGTTTATACGAATAAAATATACACAATTGATGTTCTGAGTACATTACGTTTTACCTGCTGATGTTATGTTAATCCCGTGCTCAGACTTTTATTATGACATGGTTCTGTGAGCAGGGCACGTTGCGTAACGGAAAGTAGCGATCGCAGGGCGCAGCGAGCTCTCTACAAGCGTTATATTGTATCTGATAATCCTTCTTCCAAACCCTGTCGGAAGCAATGGCTGTAAGTTTATTAATATCATCCATTTATGTAGTGTATATAACTATGAGTATTTTCAGTTTATATGTGAATTGACCACGATGTTTATGTTGTTAGCGATCGGTTAGCTAATGCGCTACATTGATAAGGTGATATGTTTCTACCTTACTATGCGTATTAGATGTTTTTTGCTATGACAGCTGAACGTCAAGGAGGAATTTAAACAGGCGCATCATTTAAAACATGCATTCATAACATAGTGCAGCACTTCGTATAACGATTGGCTCATAATCATAATGAATGAAGTACGCGGAGCTGATTTAAACACATATGAGCCGCTCTTGTGATACCGTAAGCGAATTGGTCTGCGCGCAGCGCGCGTGAGGTTAAACACACCTTATCAACCTCAAACCGAACATTACGATGGATTCTATTGTGCTGAGAAAGATCGCTTTGTTTATGTTTTCTTAAAAGCAGTCACAGTGTAATGATGATAGCGTGCTCGGGTGCGGATGGTAATGTACAGTGTGAGCGCAGGTCAGCGGCGGAGTGGGGACAATCGCGCTCCGGCATGTTTCAGGGCACGCTAGAGATACGGGCTCTCCAATGCTTTAGTTTGTTCGTCTGTTAACTTATCAGAGATGCAGAACACCACACAACAACTTTCGGTATTGCACCAGGCACAGTCATCGTCATCATTACAAAGCGCTAAGGCCAAGCGCCTGACAAGGTCTACACACGTTCGTTCGAATAAACGGATATGACGTTTTTTGTGGGCGTTCCCAGTAATGCAGACGCTCGTCCACACCCACTGATTAACATGTAATTTGCATGACCTTGAACAAGAAAAAGAAAATGAAATAAAAGAGAAGAGAAAATAAAATAAAATAAAATGAAAATCAAAGTTTACATTTTAATTTGAATTGTGTCAGTATTGTTGCGTGAACATTAATAAAACCTTTGTAAAAAATGTTTTTACAATTTATTTTTCACATTTGCCTTTTCATTTTCATATTGGCAGTCTTGCCTCGAGATTTTAGTGAAAATGAAATGTCAAATCACCAATTGTATTTTCTTTTTCAATTTGACAGGGACAACGCATTGTCAGTGTAAAAATGAAAATGAAAATAAAATAATTTCATTTTATTTTTCATTTTGGCACATATTGTGCATAATGAAATTGCTAATCTGGTTTTCATTTTCATCGTTTAATTTATTTATTTAAATTTGGCAGGATTTGCCTCCCATACCTTACGATGTTAGCAGTCTATTTGTATATTTTCAGCTTGTTGTACTGTTATTAAGTATGATGTCATTAGAACATTAATACATTTCTATTTTTCTTACATTTATTTACAGTTTACTCAGTTCAATGGCTATTGAGTTTGTCTATGTAAACCATACATTGGATCATTAAAGGAGCAAGACGCTCATATCCTGGCTCTTGAACGGAGTTTGGCTTGCTGTTTATTTATATTACATGCTCAAAGAAGCAAAACATATAAAGAGAACAGTACAGTAAAAGCCATGGATCTGCGGGTGCAACAGGAACAGTCAGAGGCAGACATGCAGACTGAAGAGGGTAGAGGGAAAGAAAAGGCATTTTCAGAGGTCAGTTCTAAACGCTCTTCATCTTCCTCTAATTCTTCAGTTTCAAGTGCTTCTGTTAAAGCTAGAGCCTCAGCCGAAGCTGCACGTGCCAAGATGGAGTTTGCAAAAAGACAGCTGGAAATGAAAAAAGAAAAAGCAAGGCTGGAACAGGAAAAGGCTAAAGTGGAAGCAAATCTAGAAGCGTTGGAATTAGAAAATGAAGCTGCAGCTGCTCTGGCAGAAGCTGAAGCATTAGAGACAGCAGTGGCAGCAATGGAACGTGTTGATGGTCGCAGTGAAATAAGCACACTTTTATCAAATGTGATTTCAATGAGAACTGCTGATTATGTAAAACACCAAATACAGGAGAGCTCTGACTTTTCCACGTTACCTATACATAACTATTTGTCAGGCTGTGTAAAGGAATCAACTCCTAATGTGATCAAAACGTCTCGGAGCATAAGTGCTGCATGTGATAGCGACCCTAATGCTGTTCAGGAGGGAAGTCGTATTGGTGACACAATACATCCAGAATCTCAGTACGCTCTGCCTCCGTTCATCCAAAATGTTGCATTTAAAGATTCTCCAGGTCAAAGTATTGCTTCACAAAGGTATGCTGCCCCTTCGGATAGGCAACATATTTCTCAAAGCCAAGCAACTCCTATGTTAGACTTTGCTAGATTCTTAGCACGAAGGGAACTAGTCACCACAGGGCTGACCAAGTTTGATGATAATCCAGAGAATTTTAGAGCTTGGGAGTCTTCATTTTTTTAATGCCACACAAGATTTACAGCTCTCGGCCAGCGAAGAGTTGGATTTGTTAGTTAAATGGCTGGGGAAGGAATCGTCAGATCATGTGAAAAGAATTCGAGCTGTTTATGTCACTAATCCACAAGCTGCCCTTCAGCTGTCTTGGAGGAGACTTTAGGAATGTTATGCTACTCCGGAAGTGATAGAGAGTGCCTTATTCAAGCGCCTGGATAACTTTCCACGTCTATCTCCAAAAGACAATGTGAAACTCAGGGAACTTGCAGATTTGCTCACAGTAATACTGGTTGCTAAAGGAGACGCATATTTGCCTGGACTGGCTTATCTCGATACCCCTCGTGGTATAAATCCCATTGTAGAGAAGTTGCAGGCAAATCTACAAGAAAAGTGGCTATTTGCTGGTTCGCGATTCAAAGATGAAAACAGGGTCAGTTTCCCCCCATTTTCGTTCTTCACCCGTTTTATTTGCAGTGAAACTAAAACCAGAAACGATCCCAGTTTCAAGCTTCCAAGCATTAGCCATACTGTCATCAGAGACGAAAGACCTCTGCACAAACATGGTGTTAGCAGAATTCCTGTGTCGGTGCATGAGACAGATGTGTCTGCAAATGAATCGGATTCGGTGAACCAGAAAGAGACTGATAAGAGAGATGTGGCAAAGTTCTGCCCTATTCATAACAAATCACACCCCCTGGTAAAGTGCAGAGCATTCGGGAAAATGTTGTTAATAGAACGCAAGGGCCTACTGAAAGAACACAAAAGGTGTTTCAGGTGTTGCTCACCAAATCATATAGCCAGAGAATGTCTCTCTATCCTCAAATGTACTGAATGTGATTCTGATAGACATTGCACAGTAATGCATCCAGACAAAGCCCCGCCGCTCCTCACACCTCCGGTGCAAGAACCAGACACTGTACAACAGGGCATCACCACCCTAGAGGTAACTTCAAAGTGTACTGAAGTTTGTGGAGAAAATACTCCTATGCGATCCTGTGCAAAAATGTGCTTGGTTCATGTATTTCCGCAAGAACAACGAGAACGAGCTGTCAAGATGTACGCCAATATCGATGACCAGAGCAACCGCTCGCTGGCTAAGGGAGAGTTCTTTCAGTTGTTTGGAATCCAGAGTAGCCCTTCACCATATTTACTGAGAACATGTGCTGGTTCCATGGAAATGTCTGGAAAGAAAGCAGTAGGCTTCCAAATAGTAACGCTGGATGGTAAGACATGTCTTGATCTCCCGCCTTTGATCGAGTGTAATGAGATAATGAGCAACAGAGCTGAGATACCTACCCCAGAGGTTGCGCTTGCCCATCCACACTTGAAATCTGTGGGGCAGTTTATCCCGAAGTTAGATCCTGAAGCTCAGGTCTTAATATTGCTGGGTAGAGACATGATCCGGGTACACAAAGCAAGACAACAAATCATTGGGCCTCACGATGCACCATTTGCACAGCGTTTGGACTTAGGCTGGGTCATTGTGGGTGATGTCTGTATCGACAGAGCCCATAAGCCGACAGTGAGTGTTTTTAAAACTAACATTCTACCGAATGGCCGCCCGTCCCTTCTCACTCCTTGTCAGAGCCATGTCAAAGTGAAAAAGAAATTGTGCCATGGCGGGGAGCAGAAGTCCAGTGTTTTTCCTCGTTCAGTGAATCACATTATTCATTGCACACAAGCGGAAGACGTAATTGGTCTCAAAGTATATGAATCTGAAATGGTTCCAGTACGCATGTCCCACATATCGATACCAGCTGCGCTTTCCCGCTCTCTTTCTCTTTTCCGACTGTGAGTGGATACACACGGCACGTGAACGCATAACAACAGAGCCCCGCCTCCTCTCACAGACTTGACTCGTTTGCGGCAGTTAAATTGTGTTTATGTTAGAAAAGATGGCCAGTCTCAGTAACACATCTGGCGTGGTGCACGCTCGTTACGCTTCCCGTGTTTACCATAGCGCTCCATGTATGTGCGCGGATCAATAATTTCATCCACTCGTTTTTCATCGCCCTGGTTATATGTTGTTTATGTTAGTACAGAGTCTCCGCAACAGTTCTCATGTTTAATGCACGCGTTTCTGTCTTTATGTGCACTCATCAATGATTTCATCCACTCGTCTCATTCGCTCTGGTTAAGTTGATGTTTGAAGTAATGCTGGTGCGGGTAAAGTCTCCGCAACAGTTCTCGCATGTGATACACGTTTGCACTTCCATGTTTACCATAGCGCTCCATGTATGTGCGCTGATCAATAATTTCATCCACTCGTCTCATTCGCTCCGGTTAAACGTTGTTAATGTTAGAAAGATGTCCAGTGCGGAGTCTCTGCAACACTTCTTGTGTTTAAAGTTTGCGTTTCTGTCTATATGTGCGCTGATCAATGATTACAGTATGGGCCTATGTGAATAAAAGCCAAATAAAAAAAATGTAATCCTAAAAATGTAGGCTATTAACTAACATTAACGAACAATGAATGAGCAATACATTTGTTCAAGTATTTGTTAATCTCTTTTAAATGTTAGTTAAAAAATACAACTATTTATTATATTTTGGTAAAGCTATATATATATATAAGCTATATATCAGCTATGGTAAAGCTCCCCTGTTGAAAAATCCAGTATATGTTGGGTAAGGTATGTTTTGATCGATGCTGGTTTGATCTTAAACCAGCTAAGGACCATCTTAAATCAGCATATGACCATCTTAAACCAGCACATGAACAGTTTAAACCAGCACAAACCAGCATCAAATCATACCAAACCAGCATAGGCTGTATTTTTCAACAGGGTCTGGTCCATTAATACTGACAAATACAACTTTGATTTTTTTATGTGAGTAAATGTATTAGTAAAATTAACATTAGATTAACAAATAATAAATAATGTAAAATATACCTCATTGTCTAGTCTTGTTCAATTTAATTTCAAATAAAAAATAGGGCCTTATTGCTATGGCAGTTTATTCCCCGTGGTATCGAAAATGGTATTGAATATTGATATTTTTTTAGGTATTGAATCGAAGTTATAAATTCCAGTATCGTGACAACACTACTGTAATATCAACGCACTCATTAACTGTGATTTAGGTATTTCATAATGATTGTATTACCTTGTAAGAACATCAATAATCTCTTGTTACCATCTTTTTGTTTGTTTGTTTGTTTTCTTTGACATAGCAAGTGCCCTTTTAGACTTTCCTCTAATAGTCAAAAAAACTTACAGTTTTTTTCAACTGCTTAAACACAAAATGTTTACTTGTCACACAGTTTCTGAAAGCTGACACTCAAACACCAGAACCACATACCAAATCGGCAAAACCATACACTAATTCTCGACCTTTGACTCAGTTTTCAGTTTCCTAAAAACTTTTTGCAAAACACAACACACAATTCTCTATGTACACAAAGATCTTACAGGAAATATATTGATTTCCTTTTTCAAACACAACCAATCAAAATGCCACACTAATTCCTCAGTGCCTCACAATAACTCCTCACATGTGCAAACACTCATTGCTTTACTTAACACCAACCAATCATGACTTTAGAAGAGGCCTATAAATAGGCCAGGGGTCAAGTTATAGGTTTTGAACTATGGATGCAAACAATGTAGACAGAGTAAGGGGAGTTGGAGGGAGAGCCAGAGGACGAGGCAGAGGTGAAATTAGAGGACGAGTTGGAAGAGGAGGAGGATGAGGAACAAGAAGTGTGGTCTGGAATGAGATTAGGGCCACAGTCATTGATCATGTGATAAACCACGGTTTACTGTAACAACTAGAGAGGCTGTACAGAGAGTCCAGCCCAATTTGAGTCGATTTGCAGTGGCAGGTATAATTAGAACATCTAGAAATGAGAACTGTTATGTACACATGTTGTAATGTACACAAACAGTAGACTATAATACATATACTGTATTTTACAGTAGTACCCTTGCATTCATTTACTACGGTGCACTGCATTGGTCACAGTCTGGTGAAGTATCACACTGTACAACAGTACAGCCAACTGGAAGAAAACATTCCAAGTAATACATTGTTACAGTTTATGGCACACACTCACACATGCTCACTGAAGAGCAAGAGACGGCTATCGTGAATTTGGATTTGGCCAATAATGCTATTAGAATTCGTGAAATATACGCAACCATATCCTTAATGATGCCACAATTTTTGCGAACATAAATGCTGTGAGTCCCTCAACAATACACCGTGTCGTCCAGAATTGTTTTGTTTTGTACCGTGTACAGTAATACTGTATTCACAACCAGCAAAACAATAAATAAACACAGGAAATAAAAAGTTTGGTTTCAATCTTGCTTTTGTTTTTACAGTGAATTTTAAACATCTCTCTGCCAATTTCTTTCAATCTTGTACAGAAATGTACAGAGGAGCTCATGAAAGAAGAGCTTTAGGTTTTGAATAACTGTGTGTATATGATATATCCCAAAATATAACATTATGGTAAAGGTGTTTGCAACAGAAGACAAATGTTTGCTTTTGAAATGTGTTTGTGATATTTTGAATGAAGTGCTTCGTTTTGCAAGAGATGTGTGGCATTTTGCATTTTGTGTGTGCAATTCTTGGATTTGTGTGTAAAGTTTTGAAAAAAGAGGCAACGTTTTGAAAATGTGTGTAAGCAGTTGAAAAAAACTGTAACTCATGAGTCAAGAGCCCAACTATCACAGTAATGAAACATTGATCACAATAATGGTGGTTGCTTACTATCTGGGTTACAAATGAAGAGTGAGTAAAATGCACTTGAAATTACAATGTAAACTTTACTTGAGAATTTCCAATAAAAGCTACAAATCATTTGTGTTTAGCTTTACCATGAAAGCTCCTTTAAAATGAATTCACATTTTCTTAGAGCAAAATGTTTTTTCAGCTTTACTAGCTTTTTTCAAGTAAATTTGTCTCCACACTTTTTTCAGTGTAGCGTGATGTCATGGTATTTCTTGATTTTTTTGAGCGCACGTGCCGGACTGTCAGTTTTGAACGCTTGTATCTTCTAAATGGGAATTCTGTATCCTGAGATTCTGATTGTTGAGTCATCAGTTTTGCTTCTGAATGTTTACTGATGGACAAATGTGTGCTATTTGAGTTTACATCTTGACACTTCAGTTCATTATATTGTGTGTTTGTGTTTTCTGAAAGAGAACATCGTTAAACCTTTGCAAAATGTGTGTGGGGTTTGTACAAGTTGGTGTATTGTTCTGTGAATGTGTTTATAGTTGTCAGAAAATGGTGAATTGTTTCATGAATTGTGTGTTAGCAATCGAGAAAATCTGTAAGAGGTTTTAGTAACAGTGTTTTGAATTGATCTCACCAGTGTCTAAGACTATGTTGTAGTGTGGGTGATTTTGAGGGCTTGTGTGTCATGTCTGCGGGAAAAGTTTGGTTTTTCAGCAATGCTTCATTTTGACCTGAAAATAGGATGCTTGGGGAATTGGGTGAGATGTTATGGATTTGTGTTTACTGTTTTGAGAATACGAGGCATAATTTCAAGAAATGTGTTTAAGCAATCGAGAAAAACTGTAACATATTCTCAAATTTGCTCTGTTGCAGCTTTACCAGTATTAATTTTTGAGAGTGTGCTTGTGTGTGTGCGTGCGTGTGTGTGTGTGTGTGTGTGTAGTACCGGTTACACGTGCGTGTGTGTGTGTGCGTGACTATTTTGGTGTTTTAGAGTGTGTCAGATTGTCGCCGCCCTTTTTTAGTCGGACGGTCAGTTGTTACAGACAATCAGAATAGTCTTCCTGCCGTGAGGCCAGGGAGAGGACAAAAACGCAGCACAAAGTGGGAACTTATTTCAGTCCAAGTGATTTTATTTTGGACATTTGTCTCGTCACACGTGAATCCACACACTTTACCCAAAATAAGAATAAAGAAAAGAAAAACATAAGAAAAGTAGTTTAAACTGACTATACAAACATTGAAAAAAACATGCTGTGACCAGCAAAACCAGGCATCACGCTAGCCTCGACATTAACAAAGACATTTGCGGGCGTGGGTCTTTTTTTGCCACACATCCACGCTTAACCAACCTTCCCTTCCTTTGTCTCACCCGCACTTATACACACTTACACTTCCCGCCCAAAACTAGTGGATCATACCATCCTTAGGGGTCAATTAACACTCTTTAACAAAGTGTGTACATTTGATTCAGTTACACATACAAAACTCTGTACATTAGTAATGTGAACTGATGTTCACGTGATGATGCCCTCTGTGCTCATCATCACACAACCCCCTCCCTCTAAATAGTCACGACATCAGGAGTGACGTGACAAGAAGTCTGCCATAACATTCAAACCCCCTGCTCTGTACCGGACCTCAAATTTAAAAGGTTGAAGGGACAAATACCAATGCGTTATTCTAGCATTAGTGTCTCTCATTCTATTGAGCCATTGCAAAGCTCTATGATCTGTTTCAAGCACAAAGTCTTTGCCAATCAAATAGTACTTCAGAGTGTCCAAGGCCCATTTGATGGCTAGAGCCTCTTTCTCAATAGTAGAGTACTTAGTCTCTCGGGGAAAAAGCTTTCTGCTTATGTACTGTACAGGATGGCAATTTTCTCCTTCACCCTGTAATAGTACAGCACCTAGTCCTTGTTCAGAAGCGTCCGTTTGCACCAGGAAATGAAGATCAAAGTTTGGGCTCTTTAACACAGGATCCTTACACAAACACGACTTAAGGTCCTGAAAAGCTTGATCACATTCGACTGTCCATTTAACTTTGGAGGAACTACTTTTCTTTGTGAGATCGATCAAAGTGCGGCTCTGCCGGAAAAGTTCGGTATGAATCTTTTGTACCAGCCTATCAGACCCAGAAATGACCTGACACTTTTCTTCGTTGACGGGGCAGCACATGACAAAATTGCTTGTAGCTTGTCCACTTTAGGTCTTACTGAACCTCCTCCAGCGACATACCCCAAGAAAGAAACTTCCTGTTTGGCAATTTGACACTTTTTCGCATTCACCACCAGTCCGGCTCGTTGAATTCTTTCAAACACCTCCGCCAGGTGTACTAGATGCTGCTCCCACGTCTCACTGAAGATGACGATATCATTGATATACGCTACTGCACAGTTGTCCAGACCTCGTAGCACTTGATCCACTAAGCATTGGAAGGTCACCGCCGCTCCGTGTAGACCAAATGGCATATACTGTACTTGAAATGGTACAATCCTGAAGGGACACGAAAAGCAGTCAAGTTCCTTGCCGACTCAGTCAATGGCACTTGCCAATATCCTTTACAAAGATCTAAAGTTGTAAGGTACTTAGCTTTGCCCAGCCGCTCGATCATCTCGTCTACTCTCGGCATTGGGTAAGGGTCAAAGGCTGACACTGCATTCAGTTTTGAAAAGTCCACACAGAATCTTAACTAACCATCTTTCTTAGGCACTAGTACTACTGGACTGCACCATTCACTTATTGACGGTTCTATAATGTCTGCTTCTAGCATCATTTGCACCTCCCCTTTCAAGGATGGAATCAAACGTGCTGGAACTCTACAATGAGTTTGCCTAATCGGCTCTGATGCCTGTAAACGAATGTTATGACACAACAGGTTGGTTTTTCCTGGTTTATCAGAAAAGAGACCCTCTGGTGCTACTTCATGGAAGTCTTTTTGCTGTTCTGGCGACAGATGATCAATTACGGGGAAAGTTGACTTAGGACTGACAGGAAAATATTGTTCCTCCAATTCCTCTTCGTCCTCCACTATCCTTGCCCATAACTGTTCAGACCAAGCGCCTGTTCTCTCTTTCCAAGGCCTCACAAGATTAATATGAAAAGTCTGAGTCTTTTTCCTACGATCAGGCATGGAAATCTCGTAATTTGTGGAACTTAGCTTTCTAAGCACTTCGTATGGTCCTTGCCACTTAGCCAAAAGTGAACTTTCAGATGTAGGAAGTAACAAAAGCACTTTCTGCCCTACAGTCAGCGTTCTCTTCCTACTCGACTGATCATACCACAGTTTCTGTTGTTGTTGGGATTTTGTCATATTAGCCTTCACCAGGTCTGTCATTACACTGAATTTTTCTCGCATCTTCATAACATATGACAAGATGTTTGTTTGCTCATGTGCATTACCTCCTTCCCATGCCTCCTTTAGCACATCCAGTGGACCTCGAACTTGTCGTCCGTAGAGCAATTCGAATGGCGAGAAACCAGTTGAAGACTGGGGAACCTCTCGGTATGCGAACATCAAATATGGTTACCACTGGTCCCAATCTGAACCTGAATCAGACACAAACTTGCGTAGCATCGACTTCATTGTCTGATTAAATCTCTCCACCGTACCGTCGGTCTGAGGGTGGAAAGGGGTGGTCTGTTTTGGATGTATACGTAACATTGAGTAAACTTGTTTCATTAACCTATATGTAAAGTTTGTCCCTTGGTCCGTAATTACTTCCCTCGGCAAACCTACTCTAGAGAACAGCTGAATCAATGCATTCACAACCTACCTTGTCTTAATGTTTCGGAGAGGAAAAACTTTGGGGTAACGAGTGGCATAATCAGCAACGACCAAAATGTACCTATTACCCGATCTACTCCTTTCCAAAGGGCATACAATATCCATTGCAATGCGAGAAAAGGGTATGTCAATAATAGGTAAGCTTACCAGGGGTGCTCTGTCACTCTTTTTAGATGGTTTAACCAGCTGACATTCTGGGCATGATTTACAAAAATCCACTACATCAGTATAGAGCTTAGGCCAATAAAACCTACCAGCGATCGTAGATAGTGTCTTCTGTTGGCCTAAATGTCCTGCCCATGGTACTGAATGACCCATCTGTAACACTTTTAATCTCATCGACTCGGGTACTACTAGCCTTTCGTTTTCAGCACTAACCAGGTACAATTTGTCCTCTTTAATCACCAAACAATCTTTCAGGACTAATGTCGACATTGTGTTGTTGGCCATAGCTTTCTCAAACAGTGCTTTAAGGGTTTCATTTGCCTTTGCAACTGTACAATATCATGTGGAATTAGTTCGAGATCATCTGCGAACGGTTTGGGTACAATTTCGATTACTTGTGTACCTTCCACTGTAACAAAGTTCAATGTAGGGAAGGAAGGAGGCGGGAACCGGCGAACATTTAAACAATAAACTTTAATCAAAAATAAACAAACAATAACACGGAAGTAAAAGGCCGGCAGCCACCTCACGGTCGACTGCCGGCCACACAAACATAAATAAAACTTAAACAAAACTCAACTCATGTCCGGGCCCGGTCCTCTCTCGTCGGCAGTCCCGTCGCTCTTCCTCTTATGCTCCCTAGCTCCCCGTGAGGCATGCGGGACCTGTGCGCGTACAGCTGATACTCATTATCACTCACGCCACCGGCCCCGCCTTCCTGCCCCACGGCTCTCGTCCCGCCTTCCTCGCTACAACCACTTTATCATAACGTTTCTGCCTCTTAGACTTTCTGTCTTTTGACACAACATTACACGGTAAGTTTTGCAAACATTGTTTATTGCCATCTTCCTGCTGTGCCTGTGCTCGAGGTACAACCATCGCCTCAGCGACGTCTTTCTCATTTTGTAACAAATCCGCTAACACAGGTACATCTCTGCCCAGTATCACCGGATAAGGTGCCTTGTCAATAACCCCGACCGTCAAACTGTAGGCCTGGCTTCTAATTTCAATAACAACTTCGGCTTTCGGGTATTCTTTTTCATCGCCATGTATGCAACAGACTGTCAACTTGCCATACTTAAGCATATTCAATCTTCCCAAACATTCCGGTCTCACCAACGTCTGACTTGAACATGAATTGACCAATTCTTTAAACAACGTGCTTCCTATCTTCACATCAATTACTGTGTCGGTATTCAGTTCAATCTCATTTAATTTCCCTGATGATCTTATCTCATAACACAAACGTGTATTAGCCATGTATTGCCCCGGGCAATCAACTTTTTAATGCCCTGCTTGGCCACATGCATGACATATAATAATAGGCCATCTGTTGTACCGGGTAACACCTCCTGACTGCCTATTATTACCTAACATAGAACTAGTTTGTAATATTCGGTTATCCCCAGCACCAACATTTTTCAGACCACCACTTTTAACATCCTCAGACTTACCGGTATCGCTGTGTTTAGAGTATTGCCATCGTCTCGTTTGATGTACCGATCGCCTAGCAGCCATGAATGCCTCCGCCATTTCTGCCGCTTGTTTACATGAAGCTGGACCATTCTGCTTTACCCACGTTCTCACTTCCGGATTTAATTCTTTGAGAAACTGTTCCAACACTATTTGGTCACCGATCTCATGTTTGGTTCGTCGTGAAGGAGCCATCCATTTCTCGTACAGGTCCTTAAGTCTCACATACTGCTCTCGCGGAGTTTCGTCCTCGCACAGACTGCACGCTCTGAAACGTTGTCGAAAAGTCTCTTGGTTAATTTCAAACTTGTCGAGTATGATTTGTTTAACACAGTCATAATTCAGCGAATCACTTGGTTCCATAGCCACATAAGCTGCTCTTGCGCTGCCCGATAACAACGGTAATAGATGTAACACCCACTCCTGTCTTGGCCATTTGCATGCTTGAGCAATGCGTTCGAAAGTTGTTAAATAGTGCTCGATATCCTCGTCACTTGACCATGGTAACATTTTCGGGTTATTAAAAGTTGTTAATGCATAATGTTGACTTCCAGACGCCGCTCCGTCTGCTCCTGCTGCTGTAGTCGTATCACTTTGTGTCTGTTGTACCCTAGGACGAACCACTGGAGCAGAAATTCCATCTCTAGCGACTGAAGTAACATTATCCCTCACGCTCGACACTCCATTTGCCAGACGTTCCTGTCTTTCCAGCTGAACTTCTGTCTGTAATTGTACAAATTGATGTTGAAGCATCTTATATTTGAGATCGTGACGTTGCGTTTCTTTTTCCAGTCGTTCTTCTCTTTGCTGTTGGCTATGTAGAAAAGTTTGCAGCATTGTAGCAATCTGCTCTGAAGTACCGCCTGACGCCATTTCATCATGTGCTGAGCTCACTGCATCCAGTTGCTCTGCTGGTTTGCCGTCGTCTTTACTCCTAGCTCTATCTTGTTTCTTTGGTGGCATTTTCCACTCGACATGAACAGTCAGCCACTGCCACTTTCACTTAAACGAGGTGCAGCTGGATCCGCATGAAGTCACTCGCCTGTGTACTCGTCTCCCCCTTAAGGCCTGGAGGCACCGCTGCCACCATGTGTCAGATTGTCGCCACCCTTTTTTAGTCGGACAGTCAGTTGTTACAGACAATCAGAATAGTCTTCCTGCCGTGAGGCCAGGGAGAGGACAAAAACGCAGCACAAAGTGGGAACTTATTTCAGTCCAAGTGATTTTATTTTGGACAGCTGTCTCGTCACACGTGAATCCACACACTTTACCCAAAATAAGAATAAAGAAAAGAAAAACATAACAAAAGTAGTTTAAACTGACTATACAAACATTGAAAAAAAACATGCTGTGAGCAGCAAAACCAGGCATCACGCTAGCCTCGACATTAACAAAGACATTTGCGGGCGTGGGTCTTTCTCTCGCCACACATCCACTCTTAACCAACCTTCCCTTCCTTTGTCTCACCCGCACTTATACACACTTACACTTCCCGCCCAAAACTAGTGGATCATACCATCCTTAGGGGTCAATTAACACTCTTTAACAAAGTGTGTACATTTGATTCAGTTACACATACACATCTGTGTACATTAGTAATGAGAACTGATGTTCACGTGATGATGCCCTCTGTGCTCATCATCACAGAGTGTCACCCCTTGAGTGCTGTGCACTTTTTTTCTGCACAGTGGCTGATTTATAGTTTGTACCATCAAAAGATTATCTGAGTTTTCATATTTTTTTCGTATTTCCCATTCATTTCCTATGTCTGTCACTTATGACCGCTCAGGAGCCAAGTGTGAGTATTTTCTTTTGTTTTGTGACCCTTTAACATATACGAATCATGTCCACATTTTGTGTGTTCACAGAGCTGAAATTCCTATGAAGCTACGATTTTTAAGATGACCGAAGAGTCCCAGAGGGTTAAGTGGTTTACTGATTTGGCAGCTAATTAGCTTTTTAAACACAATTTAAACAACAATTTTCTAAGCCGAATTAGTGGACAGCATCTTCACAAAGTGCCCTGAAGATCTGGTTTCTTCACTTTGCTTTTATTGAAATTCACCACAACATAACTGAATTGAAAACATGCAGATCGAAGCTTGAAGTGATTTTTATTTGAATCAGAAGAGTTTGAACATTCATGGATGATGTAGTGTGACAGGGTTTGGAAGAGTCAGTAATGTTGATGTGGCTTACAGGCAGTGGTCATATCCTACACACAGTGATTCATTAAAGCAATGATGTTCATTACAGTGATTTAGAGGGAGTTACAGGAAACTTATTGATCACTGTCCCTTAAATAACCTTAAAGGTTCTCCGTGTATGTGTGTGTGTTTAGAAAACAATTACAAAATAAAGAATCAAATAGATTTCTGTTGAACTGGTTAATAGCCCATTCGTTCAAACGCAGCACAATCTATCATTTGTGTTTTTTAATTTATAGTTTAATTAAAATAATCATCAATAACAATCATTCTCTTAATTTTTTGCATTGTCCTCAAATTGTCCCATGTCACCAGTGGAGTCCATAAATTGCATGGTATCTACCATTAATTCTATTTTTGACAAAAATGAAGTTATTATACTGGGGGATTTTAACAAGATTTTGTTAGATAAGTCATCTGATAAAGTAAAGAATAGATTTAATAATTTAAATCTTACCCAATTAATTAATGAAGCCACTAGAGTTACTTTTAGTTCACAATCACTTCTTGATTGGATACTTCTTTCACATCCCAATAGATTTTTTAAAGGCAGGCATTATGTCAGATTGTTTTAGTGATCATTCTATTATATACTGTGTATAGAAAATTACTTTGCCTAAACTGCCACCAAACTTAATTAAAATCAGACAATATAAAAAAATGATTTAGAATGATTTATAAATGATTTGATTTCTATAAATTGGAACAGATATCAATTAATGTACAAGATGCATGGAAGTTTTTCTATACATCATTTATTAATGTTGTAGATAAACATGCTCATTGGAGAGTTGTAAAGGTTAAGGGTAATCATCTTCCTTGGATTAACTCTGAGTTTATTAGTCTTTTTAGGGAAAGGGATAAAGCATGGTAAATATTTCTTCAGACAAGATGTAATGCTGATTGGGAAGAATTCAGGAAATTGCGTAATGTGAGCAAAATAAAGACTCGAAATGCCAAGTCAACTTATTATAAAGAATGTCTTTGTTTTCATTATAAAAATCCTAAGAAATTTTGGAATAAAATTAATAATATTTTTAGTCCTTCAGAGAAGCATTCTATTTGTCAAATTAAAGTTGATAATACATTGTAACATAATTCTTTAGAAATTGCTCAAGCATTTAATCAACATGTTTCTGCCTGCTTGCAGCAGCATCTGTGTCTTATAGTAATTCCAATATGTTTAATGTTTCACCTTGTAGTAATTTATTTTAATTTAGGAAGATTTTACTGACTGAAGCATGCCATTAATGGTTTAAAAATGACTTGTGGTGCTGGAGTGGATGGTATTGAGAATAGGTTTCTTAAATTATCATCTCATATTCTTATGTACCCACTTGCGGAGTTATTTAATCTTTCCTTGTTTACGTATGAATTGCCAGAGATTTGGAAATGTTCACGTATGACTTCACTTCATAAGGGAGGTGATGTACTGGATCTTAACAACTATAGACCTCTGTCTATTATATGTTCCATATCCAAAAAATTGTTTAAAGTATAAACAAATTTCCAGTTATTTGGGTACTAATCATTTTTTAACAACATTTCAATCTGGTTTCAGGTCTAATTATTCAACAACTACATTAATTAAGTTTACTAATGATGTTTTTTCAGGTGCAGATGATGGTAAACTTACAGGTGCAATTTTTCTTGATTTGACAAAAGCTTTGACCTAGTAGTTCATTATTTGCTATTAGACAAACTGTATGCGATTGGTTTAACTAAAAATGCAGTTTTGTGGTTTAACTCATATTTTCATAATAGAAAGCAACGTGTTGTTTTACATGGGAATAAGTCTGATTTTTTGATCCAACAAAGAGGTGTACCACAAGGTTCAATATTGGGACCACTCCTTTTTTCTATTTATGTTAATGATTTGCCATTAGTTCTTAGAAATTGCCAAGTACAACTTTATGCTGATGATACTGTTATATATGTATCTAATTCTGATTCATTACAAATTCAGTCCTTTCTTCGTTCTGAATTTTTTTTTGTCTCATATAGCCTATCACAGTATACAGAGCTAAGTTGGAAGATGTTTTTTGTTTGTTTTTGAAAGAGTAGAAAAGAAATAAAAGTTAGAACTGATCGGTCAGGTGTTGACGGAAGATATGCGTTTTCAGCCGATAAAGATGGCTACAGAATCTGCAGATCTTGTAGCAGCGGTCAGATCATTCCACATAAGTGGAACCGATCCAGAGAAGGTACGTGAGAGAGATTTTGTACCTTTTTGGGATGGCACCACAAGATGTTGTTCGTTTGCAGAGCGCAGGGATCTGGCGGGTACATATGTCTGCATTAGCGAGTGAAGGTAAGGGGGTGTCGAACCAGTGGTGGTCTTGTAGGCCAGGAGCAGAGTCTTGAATTGAATGATGCGAGCCACTATAAGGATAAACTCCAGTGGCAACTTTTGCAGATAAGGCGACACATTCATTGGCTTCGTTTTATTTTTAAGTGTATTTATTTTAATTACCCTGATTATTTACAACAATGTTTTGTACCTTATTTTTCAAATTATGAAATTAGACATTCTGTTCAGACTTATTTTTTGGTTCCTCGTGTTAAGAAAATAATGGGTAAAAGAGCTTTAATGTTTAAAGCTCCAATGGATTGGAATAATCAACCTGCTGAAATTAGGTCTGTTACATCATTTAGAATGTTTAAACACATTTTATTAGAACATTTTGTATTGGACTGTAAATGTTACTATTGAATCTGTCATAGTTCAAATATTGTTTTGTTTCTTGTTTATTTATAATTGAATCCATTATTTGTTATTATTGGTTATTATTATGATTAGTATTTTTGTTTGTTTTGTTGTAATGTGGACTTGTGTTTGTTATATTTTGTTCTGTCATATTTTGTTATGTTTGTGTATTATGTATTGTGGGCCCCCCGCGGAAACAAGATGTTTCATCTCAAGGGGTTTATCCCAATAAATAAATTAATTGACAACGGGAGGGTTGTTTTGTTATTGTCGAGCACGTGGGAGCCGTCGGTGGACGGCTGACCACGCGCTCTGTGTCTATGTCACTCTTCCCGCCCTCTTGTCTCCCTGTTAGGGCTTTCCCCTGCACTGTTGATTTTCCACTCAGCACCTCCACACCTGTTGACCCTTCTCTCGTTAAGGTATCTCATCCCTGTAAATACCCCACACCTGCCGACTATTCCCCCTTGTTAGATTTCCCTTTATTATCCCTCGGTGTCTCTTGTCCTGTGTCTGTCCGATACGTGTTTATGCCAGTTCAGACTGACCTAGGTTTAGCTGCGGCTAGCCTACACATCCTAGTTCTTGTCCGAGTCTTCGCCACAGTCTCAGCCACAGTCTCAGCATTAGTCCTGAAAAGTCTTGCATCTCCCAAGGATGGCACATGATGTCCACAGGTTCTCGCATGAGGATGGCACATGAAGTCCACAGATTCTCGCATGAGGATGGCACATGAAGTCCACAGGTTCTCACATGAGGATGGCACATGAAGTCCACAGGTTCTCGCATGAGGATGGCACATGAAGTCCACAGGTTCTCGCATGACGATGGCACATGAAGTCCACAGGTTCTCGCATGAGGATGGCACATGAAGTCCACGGGTTCTCGCATGAGGATGGCACATGAAGTCCACAGGTTCTCGCATGACGATGGCACATGAAGTCCACAGGTTCTCGCATGATGATGGCACATGAAGTCCACAGGTTCTCGCATGACGGTGGCACATGAAGTCCACGGGTTCTGGCACGAGGATGGCACATGAAGTCCACAGGTTCTCGCACGAGGATGGCACATGATGTCCACGGGTTCTCGCACGAGGATGGCACATGACGTCCACAGGTTCTCGCACGAGGATGGCACATGAAGTCCACAGGTTCTGGCACGAGGATGGCACATGACGTCCACAGGTTCTCGCACGACGATGGCACATGACGTCCACAGGTTCTCGCACGAGGATGGCACATGAAGTCCACAGGTTCTCGCACGAGGATGGCACATGAAGTCCCCAGGTTCTCGCACGAGGATGGCACATGAAGTCCACAGGTTCTCTCATGAGTATAGCACATGAAGTCCACAGGATCTCGCATGAGTATGGCACATGGAGTCCACAGGTTCTCGCATGAGGATGGCACTCGAAGATGAGAAGTCCACAGGTTCTCATGAGGGGCACATGAGTCCACAGGCTCATGCGCAGGATGGCACATGAAGTCCACAGGTTCTCGCATGAGGATGGCACATGAAGTCCACGGGTTCTCGCATGAGGATGGCACATGAAGTCCACAGGTTCTCGCATGAGGATGGCACATGAGTCCACAGGTTCTGGCATGAGGATGGCACATGAAGTCCACAGGTTCTCGCATGAGGATGGCACATGAAGTCCCACGGGTTCTGCAGATGGATGCGCAAATTGATAGTCTACAGGTTCTCGCACTGAGGATGGCACATGTAGTCCACAGGGTTCTCCGCACTGACGGATGGCATCATGACGTCCACAGTTCTCGCACTGAGGATGGCACAATGAAGTCCCACGGGTTCTCGCGCAAGGATGGCACATGATCGTCACAAGGTTCTCGTCTAATGAGGATGGGCACATCGTAGTGCCACGAGGTTCTCGCAGAAGGATGGACACATGAAGTCCACAGGTTCCTCGCAGACGGATGGCACCATGAAGTCTCACGGGTTCTGCACGATGGCTGGCTAATGAGAGTCTCACGAGGTTCTCCTCACATGAGTATGGACACATGAAGTCCACAAGATGATGTCACACGAGGTATTCGCGCGACGATGGCACAGGACAGTCTTCTGGTTCTTTCTCGTATGAGGATGGCACATTGAAGGTCCACAGGTTTGTTGCATGAGGATGGCACAGAACGTCCCCACAGGTGTCTGCGCACGACGATGGCACATGAAGTCCACAGGTTCTGGCACGAGGATGGCACATGAAGTCCACAGGTTCTCGCACGAGGATGGCACATGAAGTCCACAGGTTCTGGCATGAGGATGGCACATGAAGTCCACAGGTTCTCGCACGAGGATGGCACATGAAGTCCACAGGTTCTGGCATGAGGATGGCACATGAAGTCCACAGGTTCTCTCATGAGTATGGCAGATGAAGTCCACAGGTTCTTGCATGAGGACGGCACATGACGATCAGTTGGTGCTGGTGTAATGTGTAGTTTCCTCTGGATGGGTATCTCGATGGTCTGTCAGTCCGCAGGCTCTCACAGGAGGATAACACCAGGTGGTCCTATTTGAGCTGAAATAATCTGTTGTTACTTTGGGATGGGTATCCAGACAGTACGCCACATATGCGTACTTTATACTGTATCCTGCATTATAATTATTATCTGCATAGGCGAACTTGTGAAACAAGATATACAGTAATACTGGAATGCATTACATGTATGCTTGGCTGAAAATATGTGTTTTTATTCTAGATTTAAATTGGGAGAGTGTGTCTGACCCTCGAATTGTTTCAAGAAGGCTATTCCAGAGTTTAGGTGCTACACATGAGAAAGCTCTACCCCCTTTGGTGGATTTAGTTATTCTGAGTACTATCAGAAGTCTGGAGTTTTGAGATGGTAGAGAGTGTGATGGGTTGTATCGTGATAGAAGCTCTGTTAGATAAGCGGGAGCTAAACCGTTTAATGCTTTATAAGTGATTAGAAGTACTTTATAATCTATACGGTACTGAATGGGTAGCCAGTGTAGGGAGGATAAAATTGGTGTTATGTGTTCACATTTTCTAAACCTTGTAAGAACTCTAGCTGCTGCATTCTGAACTAACTGTAGTTTGTTTAATGATGATGCAGGACAACCACTTAGTAGTGCATTACAATAATCAAGTCTTGACTAGTTTTTCTGCATCAGAAATACACAGAATATACCGTAGTTTGGCAATGTTTCTAAAATGGAAGAAGGCTGTTTTTGTGACGTTTGAGGTGTGGTTTTCAAAAGACAGGTTGCAATCTAATAAAAAGCTGAGGTCTTTAACTATATTTGAAGAGTTTGGTTCCAAAATGAGATAACTCAGTTTTTAAAAAAAATTCATAAATCATGTTTTTTTATTGTGCATTCCAATTCATATCAATCAAACTGCAGTTGGTTTGTTTTGATTTAAGCCGTAAAAACTAAAAAATACAGCTAACTAACACAATTAAACCCAATAGAAACATGATAACATAACAAAAAACATGATTTTTGAATTTTTTTTAATGGAGTTATCTCATTTTGGAACTAAACTCTTTATTTGCTGAGGTAACAGTGCATCATTCTATTTGTAAGTTGTAATCTGTAATATTCTGTTTACAGGTATTTGGTCTCATAAGTAATCTCTGTTTTATCTGATTTTATCAGAAGAAAATGACTAGTCATCCAATGTTTTACGTCCTGAACGCACTCTTCCAGTTTTGTTCATTTTGAGGTTTCGTCCGGTCTAGAAGATATGTATAACTGAGTATCATCTGCATAGCTATGAAAACTAATTCCATGTTTTCTAATAATGTTACCGAGGTGCAGCATGTGCATAGAGAATAGCATGGGTCCTAAAATCGATCCTTGAAGTCAGGGCCGGCCCAGCCTCTGTTGGTGCCCTAGGCAAGATTTTTGATTGCGCCGCTACAAAATAAATAAATAAAAATATCTGAAAATTTACTTTTTTTTAAAGCAAAAATCCTATTTATTTTTATATAACATGAATTGTGATTAACATAGATCGGAAGTAAAGAATCTTACAAAAGATTTGTAATAAAAATGTTTCTAATTACTAATAATGCTGAAAATAAAATAAAACTTTTTCAAATATACTGTAGTTGAAAATTAGAGCTCATAAAAAGAATATTTGAATATTATTATATTTATATAGAGGTCAATGAGAACGGTTTTTTTTTTACATTTTGTAAAGCTCTGCGCAAATGCTGTAGGGACACAAATAAAAGCTTGTTGTGCTGTTTTGGATTTTCTTAAATAAATGGCATGGCCTAGTCACTGTGCCAGTAAACACTTTTTGCAGTTCACTTAATTGAAAGCAGTCAAAAAACAGCACGCAGTGTCAGTGTTACCAGTAACATGGTTCTAAATAAGCAAACTGCTCCGAGTGGGATTCGATCTAAAAACAGGCAATGAGCCCAGAGTGGGAAACACTTTAACCACAAGGCCACAGTCTCACATAAGTTATGCAGGCATTTCTTGAAATTGTGGAGTTAAGTTTAACTGCACAGACCACACTAGCTGTCTTCATTACACATGCATAATTAATGTGTTAAGATTATCAATCATAGTTAATCATAATCACGTCATGATGCAAGAAGCTGTTAACATGTCGCATTTTTGCGCTCTCGTCTGGCGCCCCTCTGGTCATTTTGCGCCCTAGGCAACTGCCTATGCCACGGGCCGGCCCTGCTTGAAGTAAAACATAGTTAACTGGCATTTGATCTGATGATACCCCATTTAAATGAACAAACTGATATCGGTCGGATAAATATGATCTGAACCATTGTAAGGCTCGTCCCTGAATACCAATATAATTCTGTAAGCGATCTAGCAGTATAGCATGATTTACGGCAGGGGTCTCCAAACTTTTTGTGAGCGAGGGCTACCAGAACAGATCAAATAATCTAGAGGGCTGCTTTTGTATTAAAGTTTACTCAAAACGTTTGCTTTTAATCACCATATGTCAAACAATAATCACATCTCACAAGCATTTGAAATTATTTTATTTCAACAATCAAACTAGGAAAATCATGAACATTGTGAAATACAGTATGTACATATTTTATTTTCTCTTTGTAAATCACATTACACTTTCCCTGAATTACACATAGTTTTATAAGTAATTTGCCACAGTTGCAACAAATTTTCCATTTATCACACGCATTTTAAATTTAGATTTTTTTTAAACATTTACATTTAGTCATTTAGCAGAGGCTTTTATCCAAAGCGACTTACAGATGAGGGAAACAATGGAAGCAATTGGAGCAACATAAGGACAACAAAAAGCAGAAGTGCATTTAAAACAAATTGGTCTCATAGCCCACCACAGTATACAGAGCTAAGTTTTTTATTTTTTTTTGAAAGAGTAGAAAAGAATCAGAAGTCAGAGCTGATCAGTCAGGTGTTGACGGAAGAGATGTGTTTTCAGACGGTTCTTAAAGATGGATACAGAATCTGCTTATCTTGTAGCAGCGGGCAGATCATTCCATAAATGTGGAACCGATCCCGAGAAGGTACGTGAGAGATTTTTTACCTTGTTGGGATGGCACCACAAGACGTGGTTCGTTTGCAGAGCGCAGGGATCTGGCGGGTATATAAGCCTGCATTAGCGAGTGAAGGTACGGGGGTGCCAAATCAGTGGTGGTCTTGTAGGCCAGGAGCAGAGTCTTGAATTGATTCGTGCTACTATATGGAGCCAATATAACTTAATGAAGAGAGTTATATTTTAGAGAGTAAATATTTTAAATTGACAACATATTCTGAGAAATCATAAACAACAATTTGACACAGTTGCAAGAAGTTCTATTTCTCACAAACTTTTTTCATTTAACAACCAATCCTGGAAAATCATGAAAATATAGTCATTTCACAGTGACTGGTTTTTTTTTGGCCATCTTAGCCTACTTGTATAGGCAAAAGTTATTTTTTATGGCTGTTAATGGGATACTTGGCGTTGCATCATGTCAACAAGTGCCCTATAGTCAGGAGTATATCCTGAAACAGCAATTCTGATTGACTCACCCAGATGTGCATCTTTTAGGTGTGTTCTGTATTTGTTCTTAGTGAAAGTCATGTCTGAAAAGGCAGATTCACAAAGATATGTGTGATGGTTCAAGTCAAAGACAGGAACAACTGCTGGTAGAGTTTAATAAATGTCCATTTCTTTATCATAGACATGTTTTAAAATGTCAGGAAAATACGCCTTCACAATAATATGCACTGGGTCCCCCAACGTTATCACCAGGGACTCCCAGCCCAACTCTGGTTTCCAAATTACCCCCCCTTTTCACCAATCGGAGCAAACCATTCCTTACATATGGGGGGGGGGGAATTACCTCCAATAATTATCACACCACACACCATCAAACAAAATATAAATAAATAAAGCATACATCATCTCAACATTTAAATTCAAATACAATGGAAACAATATAATATAATATATAAACAAATGCACAATATCAACCATTGAAATACCGAACCCCATAAACCAAATTAACTCCACTCCTACATTCTCCAGAATTCCCTAACAGGATATAAGGATAATTGGGAAGTAGAACTCATGTTTGATTGCCATTTCACGACTCCTGCTGCAGTCCAGAATCGTGGCAGAACCATTTGTAAGGAAAACAAAAAATTTAATTTAACCCCAAATATTCAGTTTGTTGGTTTTTCTTTATCGTGTCTTTATTTATTCGACTGCTAGCTTGCACTCTAGCAATACAAATATCAAAGACGCCATCGCTTTCCAGTTATATTCAAGGCCAGCATAATGCTTCACATAAACCGCACATGTTTGGGTATACCAACGAAAATTCAAATACATAAATAAACCTCGATGCCATAAACAAACAGAAAACTACTAGCCTACTCCAAAACGAAATAGACCAAACATTTTAAATATTTGTAAATAATAGTGATTTGTGTGGCCTTGGCCATCACAGTATGTTGAGCCAAAAAGACAGACAACTTTCATGGCTGCAGTGTAATTATTACTGTACTTCTCTGGGTCAACAAGTTTCCAAAAGTTTGCCGCCCCCTGATGGGTTAATGTCACTTTGCAGAGTCAGAATCTCCATCTCAACTTCACTAGAATCAAGGGTAAATGCATCATTTAGTTTTTCAGAAATACACACAGTGTCAACTTGCATGAAAGGGTTTGAAATGAATGGCACGCATGGTTCCAGCTTATCACAAGCATTCACAGTACTTATTTACAGCACTGTCAAAGACCCCAGATGCAGAAGCATTGTTATTTACCATTGATTGCTAGAATGGAAAGTGCTGCAATTTCTTCCTCTGCAAATTTGAGAAGAAAAGGTTGATCTTAGCTTTGAATGCATTTACAGCACTGCTCATGTCACTGATGGTCTCACCTTTACCTTGCAGCTCACAGTTCAAATATTTCAGCTTCCCAGTGATGTCAGTTAGGAAAGCCAGGTCCAGAAGCCACTCAGTGTCCTGAAGCAGAGAGGTGTCCTCCCCCTGGATTCCATGAACACTTTAATTTCACACAAAAGTCATAAAACCGCAGTAAAAAATGTGGTACACATTGCCTGCTGGTGTAGTATGCAGTGGTAATGTAAAAACTTGGGATATGGCATAGCGCAACAAAGCCTGCATGCTGGCCAGTCATCTCAGGAGCTCCGTCAGTTGTCCCTGACACCAACTTTTGAAGTGGCACTTTTTACTAAATAATTCTTCACCGCATCATAAATGTCAGCACCCTTTGTTGTAGCCTTCATGGGCCAACCCAGTCTCACGGGAATTGATGAAATTGTCACGTGTTCATCAACACAAATTTCCTCTTTTTTTCTTGTCACTCAGCACAACAAGTGTTCAAATACACAGACTGCGCGTGTACAGTATGTACATTTACATATATTTCTAACCTGATATCAAAAGTTGTCGCAAATACTTTAGGAGTTGGCTAACCAACACCGTACCTCGCCCCAAACCCTAAAATCACAGCCGCAAAGGCTAATTTAGCTAAAAATGCTAGTTTAACCAGGTGGCAAAGCAATGATAAATGGCTCCCCTAACCCCACCCCTAAGCCTAACGTCACAATAACAAATCATATCATAACAAAACATACGAATAAGATCGTAGGAAATAGGTATTCACACGAATGAGCCACCGTGTAAAATAGGTATGAATTCCCATCAGATTGCGTTGATATATATTTATGCTTATAAAAGATATTGCATATTAAAGTACTTTTGATGGAAAGTCGTGCTGGGTGACACGCAAAAATTGCGTGCTGACTGACTCGAAAAAAGGGGGAAATTCGTGTTGATGAACACAAATTAATAAATTATGGTTCGTGACAATTTCATGAATTCCTGTGAGACTGTGTTGCATGGGCAGTTATATCAGGAATTCCTCTTTCACAGAAAAATCACTTAAAACCATTCTGATGAAAACCACCAGCTGCGCTGTACTACAAGAATCCACAGACTCATCACACTGCCATGTTCATGAACCCAAGTCTTTTTCCAGCTGCTCCGTTACGTTTGCTGACATAGCCGTGACTCGTCTCGCAATTGTATTAGCCCCCAGCTGAACATCAGAAAGTGCAGACATGATTTTATTTTCATTCTTGTGACCCTTTAACAAAGTGTTCGCTATTACAGTCATTGCTCCCTTAACAATGCCACCATCCCAAAATGATTTTTTTGTGTTTAGTCAAAAAATGAGCAACGCTGAATGAAGCTTCTGTTGCAGTTTGTGACTTTGTTTGTGAGGTCTGGTAAAAAGCGATTTATGTCTTTCAATTCAATAACAATTTCTTTCCTCCCCTACCTTTGTGAAGAGGAATTCTGTCTCCCAGTCTTCATTAAAATAATGTCTTTTTCTTTTTTGCACGACTTACACAATCAGCCATATTGAATCATTTGTTAATTCATCCGCGTGCTAGTTGATTTCACCTAGACTCACAGAACAGCCGAGAAAATGTAATGTATGTCAACGTACGTAAGCATCTACATAATGTACAAATATTAAATGTTTATTTTATTTTATGTTTTAACGTTGTTTAAAAAGTTAACCTACGTAAAATAATTTAAAAGAAGATTTTTTTCAACAGGGTGCACACACCGTTGAGATAATGAACCGTTTAAAAACCATTATAACATTATTTGACCATTTCTGCAATTTAAAATGAGTAGCATGTCAACACTACAGATCTGTATTTCCTCCAAAACCTTTATGTAGTGCCAAACATGTTTCATTTGAAAATCTTACGCTCAAGCCTGCGTTGCTTCTCCCTCGCTAAAGAGACACTGCCAAAAAGCAGCAGACTACTACTAAAACACAGCAAATGGGCTTTATTCTTCTCTGGATCTTTCCATCCACTTTACTGCTGACCCCTAGCGGACAACACTGCACACTTATTCTACCAACAGTACTGTAGACACGTGACAAACAATGACTTTTAGCTACTTTCAATTACTTTTAGTTGATAATAGATTTAAATTCAACACAATTCATGTTTTGCACCAACCCTCTCAGTTTCCAGACTTTGACCAGATTGAAAACGTGTTGTGTGAATTAAAGAGGTCAGTTTATATTTGAGGACCCAAAATTGTGTTTGTGTTCCACATGGAGGAGTGGTCCAAAGTATGGAGAATATTAGATTATGAAAGATTAAAATGTCACTGTGATTCTTACAGTTTGAAGGGAAAGTTCACCCAAAATGAAAATTTGTCTGAGTTGTTGCTTGTTTTAAACATGTTTTCTTTAATCTAACTGTAACGAAGTTCAAGGGAACAGGAAGGAGGCGGGAACCGGCGAACATTTAACAATCTTTAATCAAAATAAATAAACAGCAAATAACAGGCCGGCAGCCCCTCACGGACGACTGCCGGCCACACAAACATAAACCAACTTAAACAAAACTCAACTCATGTCCGGGCCCGGTCCTCTCTCGCCGTATTCTCCTGCCGTTCGTCCTTTTATGCTTCCGCTCCTCCGTGAGAGATACGAGGCCGGAATGACGCCCAGCTGACACTCATTATCAATCGTGTCCCGGCCTCGCTTCTTCCTCCCACGTCTCTCGTCACGCCTCCCTCGTCACACTAACATTTTAGGGGATTTATAGTGGGAACAGAATATCGTCGCTGTCGGGCGGAAACCTCCTATGTCCAAATTTGGTCAATTTAATATTTTTCACAAATCGATGCTATTGGTCAGTCCCCATGTGGATCTGTTATTTTTACAAATTATTAACCAATTTAAAGTGTTGAAAATAGCTTGAGAGCAAATCTCTTAACTCCATTGGACACTTCAACTGTCTGAGAAGTCTCGTAACTCCACCTCTTCTTCACTCCTCAGGAGCTTCTCGGCATTACGTCTCCTGATTGAAAGTTTTTTAGACAATAACGAGTGAAAATAGTTAGGTTAGATACATTTGAGTAGGCCTGTTTTGTTAAAAATCGATAGCTGTAATGCTTCGGTGCAGAAGGAAGCCCGTGAGCCACGAAGGTAAGTTTGCGAGCAGATTCGGCTATTTTCCGCCTATTAGACAGCCTAGTCAGCTCATCGTTTTTTGTATTACATCACTTATAGTTCTTAATCCTTTAAAATAGAGTTTATGAAGATGGATGTAACCACAGTCGTTAGCTTTGGTTAACGATTGAAGCCTTTTCTCTTGTCAAGAGGCTCAACGCGACTGCCGACTTTATTTGCGTGCAGATTAATTTCCGCCTATATTAGACAGCCTGTTTAACGTTTTATTTTGGTATTGCATCACTCATAGCTCTAACGTTTAAAATAGAGTTTAGGAAGATGTATGTAACCACAATCATTAGCTTTCATTAGCTCTTAAAGCCTCATCTCTTGTCAAAAGGCTCAACACGACCGCAGACTTTGATGAACACTGCTGGCAGCAGCGACGTCTGTGTCCGTACCATTCTTATCAATGACAGTGTAATCTCTTATCTCCCTGCTCCCAAATCATAAACCTTGTATCTCCGATTAAACATGGTTTTGGGGAAATGTTGTGTTAATGTTGGTACACAACAGTATATGATAGCAATATAAGGTATAATACCAACTTTAACGATACAATGTTTAATAACTCAAAAAATATGCTGTTTTTTTATTTCCTGAAAAATAATGGTTTTGGAGATGTGAGGATTCCGCCCGACAGCGACGATATGCAATTCAAAAGGTCAAAAGACATCTGTATGAGTAAAAATATCATCATAACAGGATACAAGAAGATTGATGAAGCTTCTTTGAGGAACTGTATACTGACCTTTGTAACTTAAACATTTCTGTATTATTCTGCTTTGTGATAAGAGTCTCTAACCAATCATAGAACTCAGACCAGGATGAGTTTTTCTCTTCTGTGTTGCTCCTTCTTGCAAGAATTAGCTTTTTTAAGATTACCCTGAATCTCTTGGAGTGATTTTTCTAACATTAATTCATACAACAAAAACTGTGCAGTGTTTTATTATGACATTATTCAGTTTCTTTCTTGAATTGCTACTGTTAAATAATCCCACTATACCTGAAACATGTCATTGATTTGTCTCTTCTTTATATTGTATTACACCACTTCAAATGACAGACACCTTATATATATATGCACCTATACTGTATAGGAGACAGGGAGCAATTTCAGACCCAGGGTTACTACCCAGGATGGTCAGGGCAATAACATATCAGGGCACTTTTGGTGTGCACCATGGTTCAATTAACATCAGAGTTTGATTCGTTTGGATGATGTTTGCATGTAAACCCTGGTACGGTTCGCTATGAACGCAAGTGAACCGCTATTAATGACGTATTATTTGATAAAAGTGTGTGTTTTTCACTCACTTTTCCGTCGAGCATGATTGACGTGCTTCAAGCAGAAAGCTGTAACGTTATATGTTGTTTCTGTTCAGTTTAAGGGCTCTTAAGAGCGTTTGCAGTACATTCGTAAGACAGACGAAAGTGCCGTTATGTACTGAAACTTTGGAGACAAAAGTAACGGTTTAAAAACATAAATATATAAAAGTGAAGAGAGCATTGTTATGCATTTTGCCGCCTTCTCGTGTGCCGTCGTCACTTACCAACGGGGTGAACAGCTGCTGGCTTGATGACACAAACCTACCGCGGTTCTATTATTAAACTTTATGTAAAAAATTTGTCCCGTATTTTCATGTCACTACCGAAACAGTGTATGTCTTAGTCCATTGGCTGAGACTGATGTTAGCCACAATCCTACATTTTTGATCAAGAATAATTACCGTGTTCCTCTCTCTAATAAGCTACATGGTGAGTAGATTGGACTTATCATTTTGAAATAAATGTGTTCAAATGACTGTGTGTAAATTTAACAGACTTTTTTCTGCAATTAAGCTAACTTTTTGGGCGTTATTCCATAAAATGTAGTTTTTATGTGTGTACATCTGTTCAGAACTGTGCTTGCTAACCATGTGCTGATTAGCATCTTTGAGCTAGGCTCAAAAGTATTCAAAAATTGTTTCAAAAACAGTCACGACCGAAACATATCACTGGGTATCATTGTTTCNTGTGCTGATTAGCATCTTTGAGCTAGGCTCAAAAGTATTCAAAAATTGTTTCAAAAACAGTCACGACCGAAACATATCACTGGGTATCATTGTTTCTGTAGTGACAAAAAATAATTGGTATTGAGAAAAGGGAACACTTAATCCTTTATTTAGGGAAATAAACAAAACTCCGTACTAGGGTTGCACGGTGTACCGGTGCTACGGTAGCATCGCGATGCTAAAGCTTCAAAATACCGGCGATGCCTCTCTATTTTTGAAACGGTAGTATCGTAGTTAATGTTGCATATGCGCATTATATTTATTTGAACACTTACATCTGCCTTTTTGCGGTGTTTATCTCCAAAATGAATGTGTGTTTTGAATGTCTCGGACGAGTTAATGATTCAAATTGGCGATTTGAACGAGTTGGTTAAATGATTCACTAACTCAGTGGAAAATTGACGCCACCTACTGGTCGTTTTAGTTCTGCATTTAAAGTAAGCCTAATATTTCCCTTTATAAAGACTGCTGTATCAATTAAATTTGTCCAACATTTGAATTAGTTCCTACGTGAAAAATGATCTAGTGTACTTTAGTATTTTCTACAGTAAACTACTAAAACTCATAGATACTAGTGTTTTTGAGTCTTATCAGAGTAAATATTTAAGTATACTACAGTAGTTATAGTATTTACAAATGACTAAATGTAAATGTATTTGCTATAATTTATCCAATTACTACAGTTAATACAACAACATATTCTAGTGCAAAGTATAATACAGTTTACTATAGTAAATACAAATGTTTCATGTAAATCTGTGTTTTTTGTATAGATTTGAATTATATGGCACAGCATCGTGATACTACTTGGTATCGAGATACATCAGCTGGTATAGTATCGTAAGACATGTTTATGGTACCGTGACAACCCTACTCCGTACAGTTCTGCAAATCATTAGTATTTTAGTATGTTTTAGTAGTGACATAAAGTACAGTAGTATGTGAGCTGTAGGTTTTCTATTAGATATTTACTGTCAGATGTGTGTTTGCTATATGTGCAGGCCGCGTGTGTGCAACATAATTAGTTATTTATATTAACATAAAATCTGTTTTCAGCTGTGAAAATTAAATATTGTGGTCACTGCTGAAAATGTGTGTCACGACCGAAACATGGGATGTTTTGTCAAACATAAAGTATATTAAATTATCAACTAAGATGTTATGATAGTGTTTGGTTCAATGTATATATAAACTAAAGAATCCTTAACTTTGAAATCGCTATGATCAATTTTATGCCTTTTACAAAGAAAGATTGGATTCAAAAAACAACAAATCTCATAAATTACACTTGAAATATTGTTACAATTGTAACAGTTATTGATTTATTGAATGTGGATTTAAAAAAAGCAAAAAATCTATTTGAAAAGTAGATTTAAACAAAATCTTAATATGTAAATATAAAATCCTTCTTATTAAATTATATATTCTTGTGTTTTGGTAGTGACAAAATTTGGGGATATTCTGAAATCACAATATGAACATTAACTTTACAATTACTAGAAATGTGTACCTTTGATATTACAATATTTGCTTACATTAAAAAATTCTGGAAACAATTTTTTTCAAGATGGTTCCAACTCTGATTTTGTACCAATTCTGTAGAATGGCCCGTACACAATGTCACATTCTTACCAGTCTGGAGACACTGTCTGTACACACAACTGCTTTTATTGCCTACAAAACACAACAGCTTATATACACGATATATTGTTATTGTTTCTGTAATCTGATACATTCTAGACAACAGAGAGTGAAAGAGACCAATTATCACTGCTAAACGTTTGCCCTGTGTCCTGTGGGTGACAGTACTGATATCTGTGAATTCAGGGTTGCATTTTGGTCCGAGCTTAACAAACACTCCAGTATCACAGATCCACAGGTGTATGTGAATACAGATAAGCAGATTCATTGACACCTGTGACCCGGCCCTCTCTTCATTCTCACACTCCATTACCACATATTGATCTCTGCATACCTAAAAAGAAACACCCAACCCAAATAAACACACAAACAGTAGCTACAGCGGTTTCTCTCGGCCGTCAGCCCAATCATTTATATGTATTTTGAACCCATAATTAAACTTTCCTCACTGGTGAATCTGTATTAAATCAACTTTTAATCACACTCTGTGGCAGTACATCCAGTGTGTGCTTACAGCAAATGCAACAGTGTCAATTTAGTCTGCGGTTCAAAGGGAAGTTGGAAGTTCCTTTTGTTTAGTTCACAGTATTGTCCCATTATTTGACAGAAAATCATAGAGCGATTTTCCACCTTCGCGCCGAACCGCTCTGGTTGTTTACTCATTCCACTCCGTGCCTATCCAGGCCAGCTGGTACGTGGTTTTATTTTCCACCGCTGGGCTGATAACGGACCTTTTTAGAATGTTTACACAAATGCGTCACTCGCTGCCTTGGTAACGCAACAGACTGAGCTATGACTTGATAAATGTTTTCGTTTCTCTTGGTGCCCCCTAACTCCAGCTGTTAACCAGTTAAGTCATTTCCTATTTTAATGTCCTGCTGTTTTGGCTACATTTTGGTTAGACGATCGACGCTGAAAATTCCAGTCCGAGAACGGTTTGTTATCGCTCTGTACCGATCCAGACCAGGTGGGGCTAACGTTGTCACAACCGTCCATTAGCTACAACACTGTCTGACATTTGCGGAGAGCTTGTGTTGAATCAACCATATACATACCAGCAACCTGAGAACGCGCAACAGTGAGACATCACTTGCCTAAACCTTCTGTAACAAAGTTACTATAAATTCTCAAAAAATTACTTTACAGACAGCTCAATACACATTTCTAGAATCATGTATGCTTTATGAAAAATCTCAAACGAAGAGGTTAATCATTAAGCCCCATCATTCTTTAAAATGGCTTAAGCATCACAGCTGAAATGGACAAAAGGTAGAGCAGTTTTCATGTCACATGTTTCAATTATACTGTCATAATATACTGTTGTACTGTTACTAGACTAGTAAATTACCATAATTGTTTGCTACAGTGTCATCAATATACCAGAACACAACACCCCCTGATGAGGAAAGTCTTTGTCTTCATTGCAGAAAAGAATCTCACAGACAAGGGTTCCAGGTGCCAAGGAGTTAAAACTGTATTGCTCGAGCCAACTAAGTAGTGAGATGCTTAGAATACATCTGACAATACAATGCTTTGCATCAACAGTTATACCCAAACGTCAAGAGGTGTTCGTTACTTTGTACCAACCAGGTAATTTCCTGTTATCTCTTTCTCTTTTGGCCCATCTGCCGGGGAAACACATGCAGAAATAGTCACGGGTTTCATGGTCTTTTATCATGCTAAGGCCCGGCTCTTGTTTTCAGGTTGTTGACAGAAAGAGACAAGAGACATTACTCCAGCCAGCGGCTTAATCAGATGCTGTACGGCTGATTAATGGATGAGCTGAAACACACAGTCAGGAAGTTAGCCGTCGATCTGCTGACAGAGAGCAGCGTGAAGGAAAGATTTGACCGATTATGATGATTCATTTTATAATCAATACCACACAGAGTGACATTTACTGTATAGATGATGGGCCTCTAAAATACAGACGGAACGTTACTTTTTTGAACTGTCAATTGACTTGCTACTGTATGGAAAGAACTCTGAAAGAACATCATTGTGGCTTCATTTTTTACTTTCTTCATGACAGGTCCCCTTTTGTGTACGTCTTCAAGCAATAACTAATTTAAAACTAATTAGACATTTTCAATTGGACTAGAATTATTTGCATTATTAGTTTGAGATATTTTTGATAGTTAATTATGGGTGAGTTGGCCGTTTCCCTTACAGCAGTTTTAAATGAAATGCAGACAAGGAAAAATATTTAGGAGCAGTTATCAAGCAAATCTTTTTTGCAGCAGCAGCAAGAGGATAGTTTAGATAACATGCCTCTAGAAGCTGTACATATAATTGAAAGTCCTTTATAATAGATTGGGTAGATGAAATTCCATAATGAAATGTCAATCTATTGCTAAAAGAGCCAAAAGGCATCTACCATAGCAATTTATTTTGTCTTGTGATCAGTTAATTATATCATCTAATAAAATGGCATGAGTTTACTTTAGTCTCGACAGACACACTAACCTCCATCTGTGCCAAAATCTACAGTAACCCTTTCTTTAAATCCCTTTATAGGCCTTCTGTTTCTACTGCTGTGAACTGTCCTGTTACTGCTCATACATTCATCAAACATTTCTAGCTTTAGGTTTATACTACACACAAATCATTAAAACACTGAGACCATTGAACAGTTCCAGCTCCTCAAGTGTCAGGAATTACGCTGGAAGAACCCAATAGCAGGCAGCCATGGTGATGCTTTAACAGAAAACGTTTATTTAAAGACAAGAACAAAACAAAAACCCACAATGGGGAGACAAAACACTATAACCAAAGACTTCTTAAAAAGATAAACAAAAACTTCCCACAAGGGGGCAAAAACAAGAACTAAACAACATAAATCAAATCAATTAACAAAACGGGCAAGGTAGGACAAGACAAGGCAGGAATAGGAAAATGCAGGACCACTGACCATAAACAAGGGACTACGTGAAGGAAACAATGAACCGACACAGGACTAGGAATACACAGGGTTTATAAAGGGGAAAACAAACGAGGGATGATAACACAGGGAGGGTGACAGGGATCAAACACTAAGGAGAAGCTAACGAGGTAACGAGAGGGCGGGGCTAGAAGACGTGACACCGGAGAGAATGCATATTATTGTCAAAAGGACAATAATATGTTTCTCTCCACATACTGTATAACCAAAGGCTTTGTCACGGCTCTGCCACAGGACCAAGAAAAACATGACTAAGTGAGGCAGAGCCATGACAGTTAAGTGTCCCAGAATGATTTGGGTGACATATTTGATAGGTTTTATGTAAATTGAAATACAATATTACACTATCTTTAGTGAAACAATATGCAAACCCTGTCAATATTTACACTACATTCAAGTCTATTTCTTTTTTTTAATTTCCAGAACTTCTGCACAGAAANTGTCCCGTATTTTCATGTCACTACCGAAACAGTGTATGTCTTAGTCCATTGGCTGAGACTGATGTTAGCCACAAGCCTACATTTTTGATCAAGAATAATTACCGTGTTCCTCTCTCTAATAAGCTACATGGTGAGTAGATTGGACTTATCATTTTGAAATAAATGTGTTCAAATGACTGTGTGTAAATTTAACAGACTTTTTTCTGCAATTAAGCTAACTTTTTGGGCGTTATTCCATAAAATGTAGTTTTTATGTGTGTACATCTGTTCAGAACTGTGCTTGCTAACCATGTGCTGATTAGCATCTTTGAGCTAGGCTCAAAAGTATTCAAAAATTGTTTCAAAAACAGTCACGACCGAAACATATCACTGGGTATCATTGTTTCGGTAGTGACAAAAAATAATTGGTATTGAGAAAAGGGAACACTTAATCCTTTATTTAGGGAAATAAACAAAACTCCGTACAGTTCTGCAAATCATTAGTATTTTAGTATGTTTTAGTAGTGACATAAAGTACAGTAGTATGTGAGCTGTAGGTTTTCTATTAGATATTTACTGTCAGATGTGTGTTTGCTATATGTGCAGGCCGCGTGTGTGCAACATAATTAGTTATTTATATTAACATAAAATCTGTTTTCAGCTGTGAAAATTAAATATTGTGGTCACTGCTTAAAATGTGTGTCACGACCGAAACATGGGATGTTTTGTCAAACATAAAGTATATTAAATTATCAACTAAGATGTTATGATAGTGTTTGGTTCAATGTATATATAAACTAAAGAATCCTTAACTTTGAAATCGCTATGATCAATTTTATGCCTTTTACAAAGAAAGATTGGATTCAAAAAACAACAAATCTCATAAATTACACTTGAAATATTGTTACAATTGTAACAGTTATTGATTTATTGAATGTGGATTTAAAAAAAGCAAAAAATCTATTTGAAAAGTAGATTTAAACAAAATCTTAATATGTAAATATAAAATCCTTCTTATTAAATTATATATTCTTGTGTTTTGGTAGTGACAAAATTTGGGGATATTCTGAAATCACAATATGAACATTAACTTTACAATTACTAGAAATGTGTACCTTTGATATTACAATATTTGCTTACATTAAAAAATTCTGGAAACAATTTTTTTCAAGATGGTTCCAACTCTGATTTTGTACCAATTCTGTAGAATGGCCCGTACACAATGTCACATTCTTACCAGTCTGGAGACACTGTCTGTACACACAACTGCTTTTATTGCCTACAAAACACAACAGCTTATATACACGATATATTGTTATTGTTTCTGTAATCTGATACATTCTAGACAACAGAGAGTGAAAGAGACCAATTATCACTGCTAAACGTTTGCCCTGTGTCCTGTGGGTGACTGTACTGATATCTGTGAATTCAGGGTTGCATTTTGGTCCGAGCTTAACAAACACTCCAGTATCACAGATCCACAGGTGTATGTGAATACAGATAAGCAGATTCATTGACACCTGTGACCCGGCCCTCTCTTCATTCTCACACTCCATTACCACATATTGATCTCTGCATACCTAAAAAGAAACACCCAACCCAAATAAACACACAAACAGTAGCTACAGCGGTTTCTCTCGGCCGTCAGCCCAATCATTTATATGTATTTTGAACCCATAATTAAACTTTCCTCACTGGTGAATCTGTATTAAATCAACTTTTAATCACACTCTGTGGCAGTACATCCAGTGTGTGCTTACAGCAAATGCAACAGTGTCAATTTAGTCTGCGGTTCAAAGGGAAGTTGGAAGTTCCTTTTGTTTAGTTTACAGTATTGTCCCATTATTTGACAGAAAATCATAGAGCGATTTTCCACCTTCGCGCCGAACCGCTCTGGTTGTTTACTCATTCCACTCCGTGCCTATCCAGGCCAGCTGGTACGTGGTTTTATTTTCCACCGCTGGGCTGATAACGGACCTTTTTAGAATGTTTACACAAATGCGTCACTCGCTGCCTTGGTAACGCAACAGACTGAGCTATGACTTGATAAATGTTTTCGTTTCTCTTGGTGCCCCCTAACTCCAGCTGTTAACCAGTTAAGTCATTTCCTATTTTAATGTCCTGCTGTTTTGGCTACATTTTGGTTAGACGATCGACGCTGAAAATTCCAGTCCGAGAACGGTTTGTTATCGCTCTGTACCGATCCAGACCAGGTGGGGCTAACGTTGTCACAACCGTCCATTAGCTACAACACTGTCTGACATTTGCGGAGAGCTTGTGTTGAATCAACCATATACATACCAGCAACCTGAGAACGCGCAACAGTGAGACATCACTTGCCTAAACCTTCTGTAACAAAGTTACTATAAATTCTCAAAAAATTACTTTACAGACAGCTCAATACACATTTCTAGAATCATGTATGCTTTATGAAAAATCTCAAACGAAGAGGTTAATCATTAAGCCCCATCATTCTTTAAAATGGCTTAAGCATCACAGCTGAAATGGACAAAAGGTAGAGCAGTTTTCATGTCACATGTTTCAATTATACTGTCATAATATACTGTTGTACTGTTACTAGACTAGTAAATTACCATAATTGTTTGCTACAGTGTCATCAATATACCAGAACACAACACCCCCTGATGAGGAAAGTCTTTGTCTTCATTGCAGAAAAGAATCTCACAGACAAGGGTTCCAGGTGCCAAGGAGTTAAAACTGTATTGCTCGAGCCAACTAAGTAGTGAGATGCTTAGAATACATCTGACAATACAATGCTTTGCATCAACAGTTATACCCAAACGTCAAGAGGTGTTCTTTACTTTGTACCAACCAGGTAATTTCCTGTTATCTCTTTCTCTTTTGGCCCATCTGCCGGGGAAACACATGCAGAAATAGTCACGGGTTTCATGGTCTTTTATCATGCTAAGGCCCGGCTCTTGTTTTCAGGTTGTTGACAGAAAGAGACAAGAGACATTACTCCAGCCAGCGGCTTAATCAGATGCTGTACGGCTGATTAATGGATGAGCTGAAACACACAGTCAGGAAGTTAGCCGTCGATCTGCTGACAGAGAGCAGCGTGAAGGAAAGATTTGACCGATTATGATGATTCATTTTATAATCAATACCACACAGAGTGACATTTACTGTATAGATGATGGGCCTCTAAAATACAGATGGAACGTTACTTTTTTGAACTGTCAATTGACTTGCTACTGTATGGAAAGAACTCTGAAAGAACATCATTGTGGCTTCATTTTTTACTTTCTTCATGACAGTTCCCCTTTTGTGTACGTCTTCAAGCAATAACTAATTTAAAACTAATTAGACATTTTCAATTGGACTAGAATTATTTGCATTATTAGTTTGAGATATTTTTGATAGTTAATTATGGGTGAGTTGGCCGTTTCCCTTACAGCAGTTTTAAATGAAATGCAGACAAGGAAAAATATTTAGGAGCAGTTATCAAGCAAATCTTTTTTGCAGCAGCAGCAAGAGGATAGTTTAGATAACATGCCTCTAGAAGCTGTACATATAATTGAAAGTCCTTTATAATAGATTGGGTAGATGAAATTCCATAATGAAATGTCAATCTATTGCTAAAAGAGCCAAAAGGCATCTACCATAGCAATTTATTTTGTCTTGTGATCAGTTAATTATATCATCTAATAAAATGGCATGAGTTTACTTTAGTCTCGACAGACACACTAACCTCCATCTGTGCCAAAATCTACAGTAACCCTTTCTTTAAATCCCTTTATAGGCCTTCTGTTTCTACTGCTGTGAACTGTCCTGTTACTGCTCATACATTCATCAAACATTTCTAGCTTTAGGTTTATACTACACACAAATCATTAAAACACTGAGACCATTGAACAGTTCCAGCTCCTCAAGTGTCAGGAATTACGCTGGAAGAACCCAATAGCAGGCAGCCATGGTGATGCTTTAACAGAAAACGTTTATTTAAAGACAAGAACAAAACAAAAACCCACAATGGGGAGACAAAACACTATAACCAAAGACTTCTTAAAAAGATAAACAAAAACTTCCCACAAGGGGGCAAAAACAAGAACTAAACAACATAAATCAAATCAATTAACAAAACGGGCAAGGTAGGACAAGACAAGGCAGGAATAGGAAAATGCAGGACCACTGACCATAAACAAGGGACTACGTGAAGGAAACAATGAACCGACACAGGACTAGGAATACACAGGGTTTATAAAGGGGAAAACAAACGAGGGATGATAACACAGGGAGGGTGACAGGGATCAAACACTAAGGAGAAGCTAACGAGGTAACGAGAGGGCGGGGCTAGAAGACGTGACACCGGAGAGAATGCATATTATTGTCAAAAGGACAATAATATGTTTCTCTCCACATACTGTATAACCAAAGGCTTTGTCACGGCTCTGCCACAGGACCAAGAAAAACATGACTAAGTGAGGCAGAGCCATGACAGTTAAGTGTCCCAGAATGATTTGGGTGACATATTTGATAGGTTTTATGTAAATTGAAATACAATATTACACTATCTTTAGTGAAACAATATGCAAACCCTGTCAATATTTACACTACATTTAAGTCTATTTCTTTTTTTTAATTTCCAGAACTTCTGCACAGAAAAGCATATAAGTAAAACAATCCATGTGAGCTGCAGGTCACATGCACATTGAGGTGAGTGAACACATTATAGTCCATCATGCATCATCAAGTCTGCTTGTTTTGTATGGTTTCTTTTCGTGTTACGGAGGTAGAAGTTGTCCGTTGGCTGATTGAATAGAGAGCAATAGTAAATAACCTGACAGAAGTCTGAGGACAAAACAGGATTCATAATCAGAGCTCCTGTGCTAGAATGTTCCAGTATTGTGTTCTTATTGACACAATTATTGTATAAGAATCTCTCTCTCTGTCTCTCTGTCTCTCTCTCTCTCTCTCTCTCTGTCTCTCTCTCTCACTTCCGGTGTGACTGTTGAGGGCGAGCGTGTGGAACAGAGTGGTGTGAGTGCGGGTGTTTTTGTTGTGAGTAGTTTTTTTCTTTTCTTTTTCTTTCCTCTGACCTTTCTTCTTATTGCTGGTTGTTTAGTGTGTTTTTCACCGAGTGCTACCCGTTTTTATCGGGAGCATGACGGTCCCGCGGGCACAGGTTCTGGGCGCTCACTGACCCGGCGTCACGGAGTGAAAGTGGTGTCGGCAGTCTGTGTGGAGAAATGTTGCTTGGCTGTGGGTGTTGTTGTAGGACATGAAAGCATCTTGTCTGCATCTAGGATGAATAACGCTATGGTTATCTTCCTCTGCACTGTTGAAAAGGCTAATGAAGTGTTAGAGACAGGGATCGTTGTGGATGATCTGTTTATCCCTGTACTTCCGCTCTTTACACCCTCAAAGAAAGTCACAGTATCTAATGTACCACCGTTTCTTAGTGATGATATATTAGCCAAAGCTTTGTCTCGTTATGGTAAACTGGTATCTCCCGTTAAAAAGATCCCTATCGGGTGCGGATCGCCATTATTAAAACATGTGGTTTCCTTTAGGCGTTTCGTGTACATGGTTATGGATGATGATACTGATTTAGATGTGTCTTTACATTTTCGTGTTGATGAGTACGATTATATTGTTTATGTAACGACTGACAAGATGAAATGTTTTAATTGTGGACAGGCTGGTCATTTAGTCCGTGCTTGTCCCGCAAAAAACTTGAGCAACTTGTCAGCTGACGGCGACGCTGTCAGAGGCAGTGCTGTGGGTCACGCTGAACCCAGAGAAGCAGGACCGCCATATGCGGTTCCTGGCGAAGGGTCGCGTACAGTGAATAATCAAACTGATGAGGACTTACATGTGGATGTAGTAGCTGGTGATATTGTGTGTGTGTGTCTGAAATTAACTTTTCCAGTGTAGAAAAACCTAACAAACTGGTGGAGGTAACGGGTACTGAGACAGATGATGATACACAAATGGAGATGGGGGAGCCTGGTTTTAAAATCCCGTTAAAGAGAAAGAGTGCAGATACGGCTTCAAGTAGGCATGCAAAAAAAGCAGACATAACTGAGTTCAGTGATAAAGGTGAAACGGAAAGTGAGGATGAATTGTCTGACTCAAGCGTCAGTCTTTCGCAGAGTGATTTTAATGGTTGAGGTCGAGGACATAAAACTGTTCCTCAGAGCCACAAAAAATAAGAGGGGGGTGCGCATTAATGAATATTTTCCTGACACAAGGCAGTTTGTTGAGAAAAATAAGTGTTACATGATGGAGGGAAGAGATTTGTCGACTGAAAAAGATAGTAAGTAAGCTCAACTCTGAGTTTAGTAATGAGGACAGTGAGAAAGCCTAATTCCATGTATTTATCTAAGATGGGTTCCCTTTCTGTCAGTCTCTCGACGTTGTGTCGAACCGACAGAATGGGGTTTTTCTTGAGAACCTATCATCTTCTGAGTATTTAGAAAAGGCCAATGAAAATTGGCGAATGAAATTTGCATGCCGGGCTCCTCCCCGGATGTCCGGGTATAAGAGGGAAGCCGGCGTGCTCATTCATTCACCTTTTGTTCTTCAGAGCCTACGCATCTGATGAGCAGCTCCAGGTCTTCGCTGATCTTCCAGA